>NC_058403.1:43719606-43812359 GCF_002201575.2 Neomonachus schauinslandi | reverse complement strand
AGAGTGCATATTGTATGATCCCCGTGATATAAAATTCTGACAATATGAACTAAAGTACAGAGATGAAAATACAGAGCCATAGTGACTGGCTACAGGCAAGATGGATAAGAAAAGAATTACAAAAGTGCAGGAGGAAATATCTGGGGATGATGGATATGTTCATTATCTTATTTATGCTAATGGTTTCATGGCCATATACATATGTCAAAACCTAGCAAACTGCACACGTTAAAGTATAGCTTATTGTATGTCATTACACTTCATAAAGTTGTTATACATGAGTCTTATATTTATCTCTTGATTTTTAACTGAATTTTACACATTTTATTTTAAATTATAAAAATCTTTTAGAATGTAAATAATTCTTCATTGTTAGATCTTTTTATATCTAGTTTACTTCTTTTTTGAAACTGGGATATTTGTATTAAATAGTTAATAATCTCTTTAAAGCAAAGAATGTATTTCTGAAAACTCAAGTATAGTTGACCTTTGAACAACAAGGGTCTGGTCCAGTCAAAAATCTGCAAATAATTTTTGACTTTCCAAAACTTTACTAATTGCCAGCTGTTGACCAGAAGCTTTACTGAGAACACAATTAACACATCTTGTATGTTATATGTACTATATACTGTATTCTTACAATGAAGTAAGCTATAGAAAAGAAAATGTTATTAAGAGAATCATAAGAAAAATATAATACATTTACAGTACTGTATTGTATTCATAAAATATTTGCTTGTAAGTGCACCCACACAGTTCAAACCCATGTTGTTCAAGGGTCAACTGTATGATTTTGTGAATCTAAAATAAATGGAAGGCAAAAAGGGGAAAATCACTTCAATTGATCAAAACAAAAGAATCTGAAAAATAATATATTTAATAGTTTAGGGGTAAAGATTAAAGTACAGATTCTGTTCAAAATACTGATATTCAGAGAAATGGTTTTAGACCAGAATTATCAAAAATCTAGATTTTCTCAATTAATTAAAATCAGAAGTGTTTATTGTTGGAAGTTGTACTATTTAAAATCGTAATGAGCAGCTCGCATAATTTAATTTCTATATAAATTACTATTTGAATATAAAAAGTATGTAAACAGTAGTGTAGCAAAAAAAATGAAATGGCAAAAATTTTCAACCAGTAGTGATTAAGACCACCAAGTTAGAAGATTTTCTGTACATAAAGAATGAGATAATACTGGTATAAAATTTTAAAGCACACAATTGAATTTAATCTTTATTAGAATTATGCTTCTTTTTTCTTCAGTATTTGTGGATCTACATTATTTCTTCTCAATTCATTGTGTTTGTTATGTGAACTATCACATGCAGGGAACTTCTTAGAAAACCAAAACCTACAATAAGCTGCTTAGTAAGACACAATTTCCAGTGTTTATTTGATTCACCACTTTGGGATTTTTCTTCTGTATTTTAAGATTAATAAAGCTGTTGTGTTTATTTTGGGAAGAATAGACAAACTGCAAGATAGCCAAGTAGTACAAATACACTAAAAAAAAGAGCAATAACTGAAGCCATTCTGAAATTTAATGTAAAAGACTGATTTTTTTTTTAAATTTCTCTTAACTCAAAACACTTCTGTCAAATCTTCCAACAGTGACATTTTTCAGTTTCCAATTAAAAAAAAAAATCACTGTTTCAAGTGAGCCCAGTAATGCTCTCAGTGACTCAGAGCCACTTAAGATACTTGAGGAGTTGTACTTTTTGGATGTGGGACCATGCTCTCCAGCACCATCCTTGCTAGCAGTGTCCACTCCTCTCCCCGGCCCCTTCCATTCTACATGTGGTTATTTTAACTTATCCCTTTTGATTATCATCATGGGCTCATAGCCTTTCACAAACACAACTTATTTTAATTAATTTTATATATATATATAAAATTATATATATGTATTTCTTTTTAACATTGTAATTGTTACAACTTGGAGACTGGAAGAGCTTGAATGACATTTTTGTACTTAAAACACTTACACTTTTATTCTAAAAGCATCTTTATTTTGGCATTTAAGATGGTCCAGATAGAGCCTGATGGTCCTCCTATATTAAGAAATGAAATTAGCTGTAATCCAAGCCCTTCCAGATATTTTGGGAAAGAATATAGATGTCTGTAATGTTTCTGGGGGAGAAGTTCCACTGATATTTTTTATAACCTCTTTAGTGACAGAGCTGGAAAAAATCATTTTGAGCTTTTATCTTTGCACTAATTTTTCCCATGTAACAAACATCACCCTTGCCTTTCTTACAATGTGAGGTTTCATAAGTAGTATGCCTTTCTTCTACAATGCTTTTGATGTTTTATGATATTTTCTTTTTTAACTCCTAACTTTAACTAAAATTTTCCATGAAAAGGAGTGAAAATAACCAACAATGCCAGTGATTCGGTAGTTACTTTTTTCTCCAATAATAAAACTTCTGTCAATAATCTTTAATTTTGATTTACTTCTCCTTGGAGGCTTCATTAGGCCTACTAATGAACTAGGCATCATTTTAATTAGAATTAACACTTTAATCATGTTTATGAATATATATGTAAGACAAACTTTGAAATGATGGCCATCTGGGACTTCAGTCAAGTTGTCATGGTAAAATTAAGACATTTCTCATGAAATACTACTACTCCATGGCCACCAGACAGTAAATAAATAAACATTCATTGTTACCACATTGAGAGGAATTCTCTCAAAAAAAGCATTGCTATCTCCTTTAGGAATTCTTACATACTTTGATCATGCCTTTGAAGTAATGTTCACTTAAAGATATATTTCAGATGCAATGTAGATTTTCTTCAGTGTTTCATTAATAGGCATAAGAACTGCATGATATGTTTTCCATTTAGCAGTCAGACCATTAAATTGCGTAAGTATCACTAATAACTATAGTTCAAAGATCACAGTCCCTTTTTTAAGAATGCCAGGTATACACACAAAAAAGAATCTTAACAGAAAGCGATGTATTAAACAATTATTTCTCCATTTTTTCCAACCAAGTTTTTGTGTATTTATTCCAGGACATTATTAAAAGAAGGGTGGTAGGGAGAGAGAGAAGAGTGGGGGGAGAGAAGGAGGAGGAGGGATGGAGAAATAAAGGAAGACCTCTTCTATTTGAAGAGCAAGACTATTCAAACAGTGAATAGCCCAAGGTATTCCTCAGAATGGAGATGATAATGCTCACCGTGAAATACTGAAAATATATTTTAAGATTAAATACCAAATGATTTTTCCAAATCCTTAGTCGTGATGAATTATAATGAATGACTAGAATATCTATCTATATCTAGTTATATTAAAAGACAAGAATAAGAATGACATAAATGTAATCAAAATTCTATAGGAAAGTTTAATTAGGTACATAGTATAAGAAATTTCAAATATAAATGAACATAATGATAAAATATTCATTATGCAGCTTATGCTGATTTCTTCAAAGGCATAAATAAGAGAGATGGGTAGGGGGTAGACAGCAAGAAAGAGAAACATAAAAATAGATGAATGACAAAATAAAGTAATAATAAATTTGCAAGGGGGCACTATTGAAGATATATATCCAAAAAAACTCAGATACATACATAAAGCATTGCACAAACATGCTTTATAATTTAAATCTATTACTTTAGCTGAAAACAAAGGCTTTTATTACATCTTAAACTGGTATAATTTATTGCATATTTTAGTATATTAGTATTTTTATTTTATCTTTGTAAAAAGACACTTCTTCAGGATGATCAAAAATTGGGGAGAATTTTTTAAATACTCATTCTAAATATATTTTATAACATAACAAGCAAAATAAATAAAACTGCGGGCTCTGTGTAAACATGTGTAAAAGCAACAGCTCAATTATTTAAATAGTATTGTATGGCAAGGTCTGCATATATTGAGCGGCAGAGATCTCAGTAATTCACAACAATTCACAGTTCCCAGGATGTAATAGGTATGCAATAAATGTTAAGGTTATGGCCTACATTAATAAACACATATTCAACATTGCTGAAAGTTCAATAAAATCTGAAAGTAGGGAGAAAAAACTGGAACATACTGGAAATTGAATCTTATAGTTCACATAAAATCTGTTTTCTTGTAATTTCTAAGTAAAAGACAATCTGAATTTTACTTATCATTTGCTCCTGCATATTATTTTACACAAAGAATATAAACTATCAACTCGCTAATTTTTAACAAACACATTTTCAGTGTCTAGCATGGCAGCTAGTCAAGATATTGCTGAGTGATAATTAACAAGCTAGTATCAAAGAGAGTTCTTGAGAAAAGGCTTAAAAACAAAAAGTCAACACTGAACCAATACTCTTCTAATGAAAACACACACAGACACACACACACCCTACATTTTTTACCAAATGATCTTATCTCAGATATTTCTGGATTTTAAAATAAAACTCTGTTTCCCAAAATAAATCAATATGAAATCCCCTATGAATGCTTTTGAAATTATATTCCTTGGCATAGATGCTTTAATAAATGACTGAATAAAAAGATGGCTAACTTTAGAGTAAAACAGTTCCACTAGAGGTTTTATTCTATGTTTAACTGCAAAAATGTTATACCCTAATAACTGGCTCAAAATGAAGCAGCCTCTGCTCATCTGGCCAACCCTGTCATTTTGAAGCTTTAGCAAGCACCCTTAGCCTGTGTGACTGATTAACATTTTTTCATGTATCTATAGATCATGCATTCTTTCCTAGAAAGAACAGAGCACCTCTGCACAACCCCCAGGCACTAAGGAACCAGACCCCCTTGCACAACCTCCAAGCACTAAGATAATATCTGTAGTTGGCACAATCGAGTCTGTACATAATCAAGAAGAGTTACAGACCACTGTACTCCCTTTATTGATTAACTACTCTAAACTCCTTTAAAAAAAAAAAAAAAAACCCTAGGCCAGGCAGAAACCTCTGTAGTTGGCCTTTGGCCCTCTCCCCAGGTGGCCAGCCTCCTGAATAAAACTCATATTCCTTTCCAATCAAAACTCTTCTCTTGAGTATTGGCCTTTCAAATGATGGGCAGCTGAACTTGGGTTTCCGTAACAAAAAGAACAAGTTTGATAATTTTATTTATATTTCTCAGGGATACATTAATCTACCTACAGGAGAGGTTTGCAAACATTATCTGTAAAAAAAATATTTTAAGTTTATGGGCCATATGGGATCTGAAGCAACTACTCAACTTCCTTCTTATAGCTTAAAAGCAGCGACAGACAATATAAATGACCACTCTTGGTTGTTCTCCAAAAAACTTTATTTGCAAAAACGGGCTGGGATGGCAAGCAGGCTCTAGTTTGCCAACCCCTACTATAGGGTATTACATGATCCTGACAGAGTCTCTCCTTGACCAAACTTTTAGTCAGGCTCCTTTAAGACCTCTGCTCAACTAGACCCAACTATAGGCTTTGTTTCTGTTCACACAGTTTAGGTTTTTTTTTTTTTAAAGATTTTATTTATTTATTTGACAGAGAGAGACACAGCGAGAGAGGGAACACAAGCAGGGGGAGTGGGAGAGGGAGAAGCAGGCTTCCTGCCAAGCAGGGAGCCCGATGCGGGGCTCGATCCCAGGACCCTGGGATCTGTTAAGCCAAAGGCAGACACTTAACGACTGAGCCACCCAGGCGCCCCATCACACAGTCTAGTTTTAGCAAGAATCTTGCTAAGTCTTAAGTTTAGAGAGAATCCCTCAACCTCAATATTTGGCCACTGTCTTATCTTCTGATATCTGATCACCCTAGTCTGCATTAGCAAGAATCCTACAGATCAGTTCCACTGGAATCATCCCTTACCTCTGATGTTTCCTCTTAGTAATTTTCCATTCACTGACCCCCGCCCTAGTCCTTGGCTATAAATTTCCACTTTTCTTGGTTGAATTCATAGTTGAGCTCAATTCCTCTCCTCTATTGCAAAACTCCTTTGTAGTAGCTCCCTAAATAAAGTCTGCCTTACAGTTCTTTAACAGGTGTCTGATAATTTTTTCTTTAACAATATCAAAAATAATCTAAAATTTTCCTTTGATTGACCAAATTTCATATTTCATATCTAGATGATGCCTTCTTAAAAAACAAGTAAAAAAAAACAATTTTGGCTGTAAAGTCTCATACTTTCATATTTTAGTAATGTTTCTCTTTTGCCTTTTTTTAATTCTTCAAAAATTACTGTTTCATCAGAATTGTGAATTTCCATGAAAATCCTAATTTATATCTTACTAATCAGCATCTTTTAGTTGCAACTTTGCCTTAAGTTTCATTTTATGCAACAAGAAATTCTCTGTGGGACTACTATTCCCATAGATTCCCTAAACTAAAGTCCAGTGGATGTTAATTATACACACTAAAGATGGATTACCTCAACAGCTAAGGTAACACTTTTGGGACTTAGTAAGAGGTGGTAGTGCGGGCCTTACACCCAAATCATTATTGCTCTCCCCTCCCCAATCTCAACCCCTATTAAGGACCACTGTATTAAATAACCCATCTATTTTCCTCATTAGTGAATTCTATTTTACCACAGATTGAACTATTTCATGTAATTTAGTCTATTTTTTCCCTTTCCACTTGGTACCATTGACAAATATTTTACTTTGTGAGTTAATACTACATATTTTAAATATTTTCCCTTGAATATATTTTAATATTTGCCAGAGTTCTTGCTCACCTTTACTTTTCTTTTCAAATAATCCATAAGTCATTCCATTTATTATTTCATATAAAATTTATAATTATTTCTATTGAGTTCAAAGTGACTAAAACAATGATAAATAAGAATTTTGAATGTGATTTGTTTATAATTCTAAATTAACATTTATATCTTCCAAATATTTAAGTTTCTCATCCAGTAACACAGTTTCTCATCCAAGAATTATTCTGTTCTTTACATCACTCATAATACATTTGTACTTCATTGCATTAGACAGAATATCCTCTTGCCAACATTTTAAAAATTTAAGAAAAATGTATAGTTCAACATTAAAGTATTAAATGCATTGAGACCACATAACATTACTTCACTGAATCAAAGATGGGTCATCTAAGGAGATATTATATCTCATAAATAAGTTTATAGAGAAATTTTATGGTCACCTCAATAGATGCCAAAGAACTTTTAAAAAAATTTAGCAACCATCATGAATAAAAATATTACTTAATTAATGTATCCTATTTACAGAATAATTTTGGAAAATACACAATTAAATATAGTATTTCATATGCATGCAAATTAGTTCACATTAAGCAATCTGTAATTACTTGTGAATATAGCCACATATAATTAAACTTTAAGAAGAGTATGTTCTTGGTCATAATGCAATTAGTAAATTAATAAAAAAATATTTAGGAAAGCTCTCACATAATCCATAGTCATTGCCATTTCAAAGTTTTACCAATTAAAATCTTTATAATTAATTTTTTTAAAAATATTTAATTGGTCAACATAGAGCTAAAGACTATAACTTTTTTCACTGTGGTAGGGCAAAAAATAACCCATCCTGAATTGTAGTTAACTTTAAAACAGGCATAGAAATAAAACAAAAAAATAAGGATATCAGTCATCTTAATAAAAAGACAAAAAAAATACAGTGATTCTATTTAAAGACTTCTATCCAAAACAATCGTTGTTTATCTCTGTCCAAAGAAATAGGGTTTGCATCTTTCAAGAGGTTTTCATGACTTTTTATAGCAGTCACTTTTGATGCTGTCAAACAAGAGGAATAAATCATGCTTTCTCCTTGTCTACTGTTGAAGATAAAGCAGAGCTTGTTTTTATGTTCCCAGCGTTCCCATCAATTTTGGTACTGCATGCTTCTTTATATGGTGATAGTCCTTGTATATAGCAACTGGCAATTGGAAATCTCCATCCCTTTAAATTTATCACCACTCTACAGTTCTCTGTAAAACTGAGACTAAATACTATATTCCTTATTTACTGGAACTCATTCTGAAAACAGATAATTTGTCCTAAGCTCAGAATGAAAATAGTAACTGGTTATCAAAGTTTATTGTTCATACAGAATCATGATAAGAAGCTATATCTATTATTAAATTTTTTACTGTATAGTATATGTAAAAAAAGAAAAAAATCAAGTACAATAAAAGAATTACTTCTTCAAAAGGCTATGTACATAATTGAGAACATGAGTGTCTATTTAATTCTAAGTCATTATTTCAAAGGACTCAAAAAATATATATATATTTTTAAAGATTTTATTTATTTGACAGAGAGAGATACAGTGAGAGAGGGAACACAAGCAGCGGGAGTGGGAGAGGGAGAAGCAGGCTTCCCGCGGAGCAGGGAGCCCGATGCAGGGCTGGATCCCAGAACCCTGGGACCATGACCTGAGCCAAAGGCAGACGCTTAACGACTGAGCCACCCAGGCGCCCCAAAGGACTCAAAAATATTAAGGATGTCCCCCAATGTGTATTTGAGTTTATAACTAAATCCCAGGTAATTATAGTAACTGTTATTATAAATGAAATCAAGAATGCTTTTCTCACAAAGGATCACAAGATATCTTAAACCAAAGTAAACATATTAAATGTATTTATATCAGATACCTTATTCTTCTACCTTGTTTCACCCACTCCTTTTTCTGCATCAAGTTTTTCCTTTGATGCTTGTTTTTCTAAGAATTATGTTGTCCTTTGAAATATACTTCCCTAGAGCTTAAATATGTAAATATCTGAAAATGCAAATTACTACACTTTTGTTCATATGGAGAATACAGTCAGTCATACCTCTGTAGTTCCAATGGCAGCTATGAATATATAATGAAAAAATTTATAACATAAAATTATTCCCAAATTTTAAAATGTATGATATAATTTTACTATTTATAGTTATGATATAGTTGGAAGTGATTTAATCGGAATTATTTTCAGATTTAATAAATATAATATTTTATTATTATATTGTATTTCTATAAAATGAAAAGTGAGATCTTTTTCTTCTCTGGTAAAATTTTGTCATTATGTTTTCAATGTACTATATAATATTCCAGTGGTTTATCCTGAATGTTCTCTGCTGCTATTTGTGGATGCTATGTAGAAATAATCACCCCTTCTTCAAAATAGTTGAATCCTATTTTTTTCCATGAAAAGAAAGTAGGTTTGGATTTATGAAAGTAACTTTTCTTTTTTTTTTTTTAAGATTTTATTTATTTATTTGAGAGAGAGAGAGTGCAGGAGCACAAGCGGGGTGGGGGGAGCAGAGGAAGAGGGAGAAGTGGGCTCCCTGCCGAGGGAGCTCATGCAGGGCTTGATCCCAGGACCTGAGATGAAGACCTGAGCCCAAGGCAGATGCGCTTAACCAACTGAGCCACCCAGGTGCTCCGGAGTAACTTTACTTTTAATGTTTAATTTAACATGATTAGCATCTGAGAAGAGAAGCATCTGAATAAAGTGGCAAGTAGATAATAAATAAGACACGCTTGAAAACTATGTCAAAGAAAGAACTTTGGGTGTGGACTTCTGTGTGTAGTTTTGGCACATGGAACTGACAAATAGATTAAAAGACTACTTTGAGTTTTAGGAAATTTTATTGCCAACAAATCATGAGTCTGGTCTAAAAGAGCCTATAGCTGTAAAATGATCCTCAAGCTCTCAAAACAGATTATCATAAAACAGTATGAAAGCTGTTCACAACCACCAATAGCTACTTCAGAAATTGTGAGGATTATAAAAGCAGCTTACAGGGCGCCTGGGTGGTTCAGTTGGTTGAGCAACTGCCTTCGGCTCAGGTCATGATCCTGGAGTCCCGGGATCAAGTCCCGCATCGGGCTCCCTGCTCGGCGGGGAGTCTGCTTCTCCCCCTGACCCTTCCCCTCTCATGCTCTCTGTCTCCCATTCTCTCTCTCAGATAAATAAATAAAATCTTAAAAAAAAAAAAAAAAGCAGCTTACAGATAGTAGAGTCAATGGCCATCGAGAACAATGGGTAAGAGTGTCTCAGTGAATTTAATGCTGTATCTGTTCCGAGGTTCTTCACAATGCCTGCCCATCACTGCTATGGCTGTGTTTATTCTCCTTTCTTAATGGGAGTTTTCTATTTATTTCAAACATTGTATGTTTTGTTAGGGGCAGGTGGAGTTTTATTCAATCTGTGTGTTACCAGTTGACAAGAAGACATATTTTAACCTGATGGAGAAAATTCTGTATCACCAAATATATGAGGATGAACATACACGAATTGTGGGGGAAATGGCAGATTATTACAGAGATGACCAAGTATCTACAAAAACTGGGGCTTCCTCTTCCATGACAGAGAATCATTGTTAGAAAGTGACTACTACTGAGCCAGGGACAGCATTTTACATCTTACCCCTATTTGCAGCTGGTTGTGACCGCATAACTAGTTCTCACTGATGGTATGTGAAAAGAAATGATGTGTCTTTTCATATCTGAGTTGGTTAAAAAGCACATGTGCCTTCTTCAATCTCCTTTTACAATTTCTGAGCTGGACACAGATAACTACAAAACTCTTAAAGAGATGGTTGGTCCACTAAATTCAAGCCTGGATCCCTGAATCGTTGTTTTGGGTGGAACTCCTGTCAACCAGGAATACCAACATGAATTCTTTGGTAAATTTATTAGTTAATTAAAAAAAATTAATTAGTTAATTAAAATTAAAAAAAAGACACGGAAACAAAAAACAAGTTAGACTACAAGTAACAATTCCAAAGTACACACACAATTGACACTAATGCTTAAAAATACAGCCAATACACTAAGATCAGGAGATTAATTTAGACAGAACTGCTTTAAAAAATAATTTTAGTGTGATTAAGATCCGTAAAGAATAAAATAACATCTGTAAAAGAGAAAAATTATGAAACAAATCAGGCAGAATAAAAAAAAAGCAGGAAATAAAAAAATGAATAGCAAAAACCAGTAAAGATAAAAATAACTCAATAGATGAGATAAACTTAACTAGGTGTGGTCAGAGTGAAAATTCATAACCTGGAAATTAGTGCCAAATTTAAAATATTAAAAAAAATCAAAGACAAAGAGGATAACATTGAAAGTCTCTAACAAATACCTAATACGTATTCTAGAAATAGAGAACAGAAAAATGTTACACACACACACACATTATTAGTTAAAAAAATGTGAATCATGAAAACATAAAGGCACACCAGTTACACCATAATGTTGAAGACCAAACATATGGAACCTATAATCTCCCAAGTAATGAGAATTAGAAGAACATTAGCAACTATAGTTTCAATAGATTCTCATGGACCGGGAAATAATATTTTCAGAATGTTGAGGAAAAATAACAGCCAAATAAACAATCTTTGAAAAAGGAGGTTAAAAAATAAAGATATTTTTAGATATCCACTAAATAAAGAGTTTAAATACTTACAGTACCTTGTCAAAAGATCTATCAAAAAATATATTTCAGCAAATAGAATCTTGAATCCAGATAACAAGAGATAATAATAGAAAAAAAGAGCAAGCATAAAAACTTAATATATCTTGATGTATCTAAGTGTTGACTTTATAAATCTCTTAATTTTGTTTCTTTAAAAGGTAGAACTAAATTTCAAACTGATAGCAATTTCACTGGGTGACATGGCATACTATGTCTGAAAAGTGAATAGAGATGTTAAATAATTTTATCTTCTTTTGAAGTATTTGTGTTAAGAAAGTATTTTTTTAAAAATTAAAGATAGGCTCTATAGAAATATGAGTTTTAGCATTCAAGTTAGCAGAGAGTAAAATAGGTACTAAAATTGAAGTTAAAATTTGGTTAAAATAATACACTAAAAATGATCATTTCAAGCCAGCTGATGTTTTAACCTGTTTTTAAAACTGTGACAAAGGACAAAATATAATTACTTAAATTTACTCTTTCTGGGCAATAATACTTCTATTTTTAGACTCATTGGAGCCTCTTGATTTCATATTCTTCTCAAGCTGGATGGAAGTCAGGAATTGCTTCATGAAAAAGCAGCTTTATTTGGAATTGAAGGTTATATTGTAAGAGTTTATATTTAGTTGTGAGAACCTTTAGAAAGTGAAAATACTATTTGGGCCAGTAAGTATGCCTTTTATTCTGATCCCAATCTCACCTTTTAGCTTTCCATCATATCCTCAAACCCCCTTATTTAATGCCAGCAAATCTTGGTGTCTCAAAATTTCTTTATGCTCTCTGCTTCCACAGTCATCTCAGATAACATGATTAGACAGAAGATCATAAACACAGAGCATAAATGTTTCTGAACTGCAGCAGAAGACAGAGCCATGAACCCTTAATAACAACACTCTTCAGGAGCTCAAATCAATAGCTATGTCACCAAAGGCCCTGTATATCTCATTCACTTCTGTGAACAATAACGCAATGGTTTGAGAACTGCCACCATCCTTTCCTCCTGAATTTTAAAGCAGCACTAGAGAAAAGAAATAAAAGCATATACCCAGAAAGAGGAAGAGTTTTAAAAAATCCTCAATGTTTCAGAACCTTTATTTTTCCACAGCCAAGTGTTATTTTGTTAAATTATATTCATGTGATTGTTAAAAGGCTTGAAGAATATATCCTTGCAGTATATATGTATATGTGTGTGTGTGTATATATAGATACATATATTTTTTCTCAGCAGCTGTAAAAACCCAAACTCTATTATCTCTAAGTACAAGTGCCACTGTCTTAATGAGGTTTATTTTAAATTAATATCCAAAAGGAATTTATTAGAAATTCATGTCACTTCAAAACTCACAACTGAACAAAAATTGCATTCAATTTTTCATGTTAATTGTTTCCAATTATTTCTTCCATAGTGTTAAAATATTTTTAGATATATGCAGTGAAAGACTATTTGATGTAAATTAATGCTTTATGAATCAACATTATTTTTTAATTCAAGCCCTTCATGGAATAAATTAAGACAATTAAAAAAATAAAATCTATAATATCAATATGCCCAAGTATGATAGTTTTAATTATAAAACTGTAAGATAAAATTAAAATAGTTATGAAAAATAAGTTGAGATTTGAGCCAAGGATAAAATACTGCTTATTATATATAAGAGCATAACCCAAATTACTGTGATTGGTTTTAATTTTTTTTCTTATTATGTTAATCACCATACATTACATCATTAGTTTTTGATGTAGTGTTCCATGATTCATTGTTTGCATATAACACCCAGTGTTTGGTTTTAAATTGTAGCATATCCGCTTAATGTAATATTTATGTCTGTTTAAACCTGATTGATAGCAAGAATAAGAGAACCTCTCCCTTTTATGCTTCTAGAATTTGTATCTAGACATGCTTAACAATATTATAGAGAAATGAATCACATGTTCTAACATTCAGTAGGACAACTTTTAGGATAAAATATTATGATAAATTATTTAAATGCAAATAAATACACATTACTCATAACATAATGATAGTATGGGTATCATAGATTAATTCTATTTTAAACCAGCTTATTGTGTTTTCACCACATAACAAATCAAGAGTTCTCAAATCCATTCAAGTAAATTATCAAAATCCCTAAGACCTCATTATAATGTTTCCTTTTTATCATATTTTATATCAAAGTTCCAGGTAAGTCCATACTTTTTCCATTATTCTCAGTAGCCTGAATTTCAGAATAGATGTTTAGATACTATTCGAATTGTGTTCATATCAGATTCCAAAAAATAAACATGGACAAAAAGGGCCTAATGAATGATCAATAACTTAGGGCTCCTCTGCACTGGTGGATAGGCAGGAAAAGTTAAATAATCAAGATAAGGGTATGGATGCTTGGATGAGGAAATCAAAGAGAAACAGAAAGAGAAAGTTGAGGAATGGGAGAAGAGATGGAAATATGGAGTGAAAACACAAGGACCAGACTAAAAAATATTTAGGCTTTAGATCTTAGTCTAGTATCAATTTGAGTGGTCCCAGGGAATAAAATTCCGTCCTCAGTAATTTAGTATCCTGATTTATAAAATGAGGGATAAAGATATTTTTTAAAGATTTTATTTATTTATTTGAGAGAGAAAGAGAGAGTGAACGAGAGAGCACAAGCAGGGGGAGTGGCAGAGGGAAAGGCAGAAGCAGGCGCCCCACCAAGCAGGGAGTCCGACGGTGGGACTCCATCCCAGGACCCTGGGATCATGACCTGAGCCAAAGGCAGACGCTTAACTGACTGAGCCACCCAGGTGCCCTAGTATAAAGATATTTTTTAGAACTTTCCAGATCTAAAGCAACCAGATCTACTGCAAACCTTCCTGAAGAAAACTTTCCTATTTCACAGAAATGAGAAGAAACAAAGCACTCTGTAGGTATACCAACTGTGTCTGCATTTAAGTACTAAGTAGAGCTTGGTTCTCAGTGCCTTATGATCATTCATATCGATAAATTTCTTACCCTTAATTACACACATATTTTTAAAATACTCCTCCTTTATCAGACAGCCCTGGTGAAACAGACATATAAATAGTTCTTATAAATAATGAGGATGAAAATAAATATGAAAGAAGGAAGGAAGGAAGGGAGGGAGGGAGTAAGAGAGGGAAGGAGAGGCTGACTCAGAGGGCCGACCCAAGAACCACAGAAGGAAGCCAAGAACCACAGAAGGAAGCCAAGAACCACAGAGAACCAATTCCAGGGAGCAGAACTGGGATGCAATCAAAGAACATTCCCTGCCCTTATTATAAGAGATCTTGACAACATTCAGCTGGATTTCAGAATCACAGTGGACCAGTGACAGCTGTGTTCCCAGCCCTTAGGAATGGGAGAATCTTTTACAATTATTCTATCCCTATCCCATGTGTACTGGGTGTGTGAGGAACAATAACTTATCTTTTTAGTTCTCAGTTGTCCAGGTCAAGAGGAACTTGAGCTATGAAGCTTCATTTACATCTGGACCTGATTTTTAATCGTGTTTCTCTGGACTTCAACATGATGCCATAATGGAGGATGTGGGGTTTTGTGCATGAAGGAGGGACATTAATCATGAGAATCCAGAGTGGACTGTGGTATACTGTCACACTGGCTTTCAGGTATTCACTCCCTTGTAGAGTACCCCCTCATATACTCTTTATTTGGCCATTGAAAAACTCCCTCTAAAGGCAGCCACTGTACTGTAAAAAACCTTAGACCAGATTCTTAAATGGTGAGACACTATATACAAAGAACTCTGGAAGAGGAGAGGTCATCTTAGACATTCTAGCTCTGGTCAACCTCACCGCTGAATTCAGCTGCATTAGTGACCTTTGCTTACCCTAAAACAAAAGAACTACCCAGTTGAGCCTTGAGAAATCATAAATCAGTGTGATTTTAAGCTAGTAAGTTTTGGGTTCTTTCATCTCAATAACAATAGATAACTAAACCATAAGGTTTATTCATATTTTTCTCTACCACTTACCAAAGTGATTAATAGATAAGTAGGTATTCAAAAATGTTAATAGCTCAAATAAATTAAATGTTCTAACAAAACAGATCAGAAGAAATGATACCAAGATACCGTTTTTTCTTCTCCAGTTATACACCCACCCCCCCCACACACATTTATATCTCACATTACATATGTGACCATATACTATTTGAGCTATGATTTTATTCATATAACTTCCAATTAATTGGCCACTTAGCTTACATGTAATTCAGAGATTTGGTTGTGAAATAAGTTGTTGACAGATGGCAATAGAATCTGATAAAAATTATCATCAAAGGAAATAAAGAAGCAATGCAAAACATCAAAAACAGAGTACTTAAATAAGTACTCTGAAATGGAGACTGGTGGTAGTGCAAGTACCTCTTTCAAAATATGAGGTCTCTACATCCACTCTGGCTTCCTCTGTGTTTGTAAATAGCAATTTGTTGTATTAAATTGGAACCACGCAGATGTGTGTGTTTTTATTAGTTCTCCATATACTTTATCATGAGTTGATTAGAACCACTACTTTATTTATGGATAAGGAAACTGTGATTTCAAAGTTAATAAGCCATGGATTTAGAATCCAAGCTTAATTCTTCCAATTTCTGCCATCCACTACAAGGAAATGATGAACATTTATACTGTACCCACTCTCTTATGTTTCTACAATCAAATAAGTTAAAATAAAGATAACAAGCCACAAAAACAGATGAGTCTACATAAGCTGATAATGATTATCATTTGTCTAAAATCATCCTTACCCAACAAATGAAAGAATTTTAAGACATATAAGAATGAAATTCACAGAATAAACAGATTAAGAAAAAACATGTAGCCATCAATAATTGTCACTACCTCTTATTCTGTGACTAATACCATAAAAATACAAATATTCAGTAAAAGTTAATCACGCAAGGCCTGAGAATTATTCTTTGCATATTTTAAAATATTTTTTTACCATATTCTTTTTTACCATATTTTTGCCAATGAATGCCCAGCTTCTACCTAATTTCCCAAATGTGGGAAAACTACATTGTTAGTATGTGTAATGTTTTATCCTCAGCTCTTATTACCCTCTTAATCCCACTGATTATTCACATATATTAATTTTTCTTTAGCTTATTTTCCAATGTATAGAAATGTTTTATAAAGCCTCTTCAAAGAATCATTTCTGACTATTCCATTCTAAATCTTTGTTATAGGGGAATAAAAATTTTGAATTCAATCTATATTGATAAACTTGAATGAAACATCTTTTAATAATTAAATAGTGGAGAAAAGCCGATTCATGCTTTATAAAAATTATACTACAGATTCTGTGCAAATATTGATATTTTTAGACAACCAAACATAACCATCATTGGAAACTCTAGTGAGTTTCAACATTCAAGAACCCGAGTGTTTTATAAATAGATAAAACCTTTAAAAATTCACAGGTATTTTTTATGACCCTTACATTTATACAAGTATGTTTTTTTCTTATTTTTATTTATTCTTATTTATCATTTTAAAGAACATGAATATAGCACCAACAAAGAAGTCAATAAATTCAATATGATACAGAAAACAAACTTATAAATCATTCACCATTAAGAGGGAAATATCTGTATTATGTTACTATTTATCATGCCATAATTTTATTTCTATATTTGTGTTTTGATTACAAGTCCTAAATCCAAACACAATTGATGTATATTATCTTTGTGTAAAAATTTTTAAATGTATAAATTTATTAGATTAATAAGCCCTCACAAAATGATACACATAGAAAGAAAAAATCTTTGATCTTGAAAATTACAGGTATTTTATTACCATAACAATGTGAAAGGTATGGTTCTAAACTTAATTAACATTGTGTTTTGTTAATATTTCCTGACAGATCTTACACAAATACTACTATTACAACAACTAAAAGGTAATTTGTTACATGGTGGGAAATTGCACTTACTAGTAGCAAAAGATAGGGGCACCTGGGTGGCACAGTCTATTAAGCGTCCAACTCTTGGTTTCTGCTCAGGTCGTGATCTCAGGGTCCAGGATTGTAACTGTCTCTCCTTCTCCCTTTGCCCCTCCCCACCGTGCATGTGTGCATGCACTCTCTCTCTCTCTCTCAAATAAATAAGTATTAAAAAAATAGTAGCAAAAGATAAATTAAGCTCTAACACAGCAGTATTCAATCACCAAACACATAACACCTGCATAAACTATTATGTATGTTTTTGAAAACACATATGTGAATTCCTCACTTATTTAAATATAACTTCATCTTATCTAGGTACTATTCAGTTACTACAATTCAACATGAAAGAAAGAATTGTTTTCAAACTATCTTTAAATGCCAGATTCTCTGTAAGTCATCAAACATGAAATTTGAGCAAATATTCATTTTGAATCCCTTTTGTTTTTTGTTGCTGCTATTGATGTTGTCTTACTTTATAAAAATTAGGTGAATACAGACATTCATATGGCTTAACTACTTTATTGAAGTCAATATGGAGGAACACTTGTCATGGTATGCAACTTATTTTACATTTTCATATACCCTTTCTAAGGGGAAAAATAATAAGAAACTATCTTATAATTAATAATTTCTTCCACAATCAGTTCTGCCAGTAATAGCATTTGAAAATGTATTATTTGAAAATAAATGTAAAACTTCATCTTTTTAAAACGTCATTTAAATGCATGATAAATTGAGAGTTTCTTTCTTACCGTGGCAAGAACCTTCGATTTCTTCATATCCTGTACTGCAGATACACCTTCCAAGGGGAACCAGCCAATCTCCATCAGCTCCACAATATAGTTTAGGAGTATCACGCTCTTCCGCACTCTTCACACAAGAGCCCCTTACTTCAACCAAAGAAGAAGAATCAACCCTTGGGATGGTGTCGGGAAACATAGCCAAGTTACGAACAGTGAAGGGGCACTTTTTGTAGAAAACACGGACCGAGACCAGGGCAATGCATGCCCCAATGTCTTGAAAAGCCAGATAAAATCCTTTCCTTTCTATAGGCCCCACCTCACGAATTTCCGTGTTTAGCTTCAGGATGCGATCACCCAAATCCATCTGTGTAAAACTTTCATCAGCAGCAATTGTGTCAATCTTTGTATATTGGCTTGGCTTGAATTTAATTCCATGGGACTCATCTGATTCCACATAATACAGATTAAATGTTTCTTTGCAAGTCCCCAAAACCCATGGGATGCTGTTACAATCCCTCAATGTAAACTTCATTTCCACATAAATTTTCTGAGCTGCGTCACGGGAGATCCAGTTCGTACGAAGCCAGTTATTTTGGTTTGGTTCCATTACATTGCATACCTGGTAGGTGTGAATGGGCCTATTGTGTTCATCCATTTCAGTGATAGCATCCCACTGCAAGAAAAAAAATCAAATGATTATAAAACCACAGTGGTTAAACAGATATGATTACTTCCAAAATTTTCTGTTTTAGTGAAGAAATATATATAAAAAGGACAGAAATGAAGCTATTCAAAGCAACAATGCAGGAGGATTTTAACCATGAACCTCTGGTTAAGAGTGTAGATTCTGGACATACCAACTGTCCTGGTATGAACCTTGCTTTACTACGTATTAGTTGTATGACCAAGGGCTACTTACTTTAACCTCTTGTTTCCTTAACTGTAAAATGGAACTGATAATAGTACATGTTTCATAGGGTTGTTGTAAGGTATGTTACTTAATATACGTAAAACAATGTAAATAGTTCCTGGTACACTATACAAATGTAAAATAGCATCCATTATATGATCAAAATAAATAGACTGATGACAAACACAGTGGTTACCCACCTGCCTTCATATCCAATCGGCCACAAATTGAGATATATTTAGCAGTATTCAATTAAATATTTACATGTCTACTGATAGAAAATAGACATAAATAAGGTCATAGATTTATGCAAGAAATATTTATGAGACACTATTCTGGACACTGGGAATATAGTAGTGAACCAGCTGAACCCTGCTTTTATGGAGCTTACTTCGAGTGAGGAGAGAAGATAAAAACTGTAAATGAGTAAATTGAAAAATATGGTAGAAAGTACAATGGGAAAATTAAGGCAGGGAGATGGAGAAGAGGGCTGCCATTTTAAATCGGGTGGCCAGAAAACGCCTTTCTGAGATGGTGACATTTAAGCAATGTCATGGAGGTGAGAGAGTGAACCTTGTCAAGAGGAAATAGTAAGTACAAATACCCTTAGTCAGGAGTATACAGGTTTATCTTAGGAACAGTATGAATGGGCCCTGGGAGCACACTAGGTAACAGGACAGAAAGAGAAAGGACAAAAATAAAGCCTTTAATAAAGCATTTTAAAAAACTTTAGCTTTTACTCTGAGCTGCATCATTGGATTATCTTCACGTCTACATGTTGACATTGAGCATTCTGCCACTTATATGCATATAAAACTTTATCCTTTTTTACAAATTTAATAAAAATCTCTAAGTACCTTGAAATAAACTGGCATTGTCGGTATTTACACATCTAAATATTGATAATTCCAAATTATAAATAGAGAATGTAATTGTATTTTATTTGTATAGTAAGTGATAATTTTCAATAGATTTAAAAAAACATTCTGGTAATTTTATAGCCTTTTTGGGAAAACATGGCATTCATCATAGTTTCTCATTTCTATTAAAGTATCCTGGAAATAAACTATTTTCTATAGCGATTAAGTATTTTATTTCTCAATACCATACTTCAGTGATTTATAAGATTATTTAACACATCCTGTTTGCAATTTCTTACTTTAATTGGCTGTAGAGAGTCACTTAATCAAGACTAGTTGAATTTCACTTAGCAGTTTCTAATAGAATGGCTACTTTCTTCAGTCTATAGGACAGTTATGACACTAACCACTTTCAATATCTACTGTGTATTTCCACGAAGAAAGAATTTATGTTATCATGCAACCTTAAAAACAATCTGCTTCTAAAAATTTTGTTTATAAGTTGCTAACTTGAACTTCATAGGATATTTTCCAGGAGAAACAAAAAGTTCCTTTGGGACTGTGGATATAATTCTGCAAAACATCCTTGATAAACATAGGAGTTATCCAATAATCTCATGAAGATACATGCAATTACCCATCCAAATGTTTTTCATTCTAGTGATCATGGGTCTTAACTTAAACTTAAGGCAAACCACTATCATAGCTCATCTTAAAGGCAAACTAACCATTCAGAATATAAGCAGTGAAGCAAGATGCAAATAATAAAATCTGTAAACTACCAAAATCAGTATCCAAAATTCTAAGGATTTCACCCACTGGAGAACATCAGAGGTACTCAACCAAGGATTATTCCAATTTTAGAAAATTTTCTAATCAGAACTGATTTGTTTCTCAGGAAATGCATGTAATTATTATGGTCTACACTGCATCCTCTACTCTCCCATATAGAAGTATGGAGCTATATTCTCAATAAATTCTGTTTGAATAATTATATTTTAACACCTTCACACTATACCCCTTCACATTAATAAAAAGTATTAACCATGCTTATCACAATCAATTCTCCCAAAATACCATATTTAACTAAAATGTCAAAAATTGCCTCTTGTGACAAAAAAAAATCCTGAAATCATTTCATATCTTTATTTAAAAATGTGTGGGTTTGGGGGAAAAATGTTTAGATGGAAAGAAAGGTCAGGAATGGGAACAATATAACATACACTCACTGAATCAAAAGTTATATGAACCAAGGGATGAGGAAATGACAAAATATACACAAAGAATGAGAAATGTGGTTCTTCTCAAAAACACTCCATAAAGATTCTTAATAAAATGGTGCATCATTTTCTGGGTTAAATTTGTGATATTCAATGGTCAGTAGTGTTTCTTCTCTCTTTAATTTTTATAAAAGAAGTCAGAATTAGATTTGGGTACCAAAATAGTTAAAACAGATAAGCTGTTAAATTTCATCTTATCCAAAAATATTGAAAGTAACTGAAATTAAATTTTTAAATTTGAATCTAATTAAAAGAAGAATATAAATTTAATATTGGTATAAGATCTAGAAGACTATGAAGATTGCTAAAAATATTAACATAAGCAGATGTAGAATTGGTTTGATATTTTAATCATAATATAGCCTTCAGAAATATTATACATACACATAGCTATATTTTTGTTTACACAGTTATACAAACTTTTTGTTATAATTTTCAACTACTAAAATAGGTCTCTAAAATTGTGGAGTCCACAGTAAGAATGGGAATATGAGGCTCACAGACCATATTTCTAAATATGTTAAAATGATAAATCATTCTTTAAATCAGATCAAATTCGGGGCACCTGGGTGGCTCAGTCGTTAAGCAGCTGTCTTCGGCTCAGGTCATGATCCCAAGTCCTGGGATCAAGCCCCGCACTGGGCTCCCTGCTCAGCGGGAAGCCTGCTTCTCCCTCTCCCACTCCCCCTGCTTGTGTTCCCTCTCGCTGTGTCTCTCTCTGCCAAATAAATAAATAAAATCTTTTAAAAAAATAAATCAGATCAAATTCTAAGTATGTTCTCTTTGTCTAAGTTGCAAAGATACCTTCATAAAAACATGGAAGGCCAGGTTCAAATTTAAAACACTTGGCCTTTGAAAAAACTAACTTTTGGGACTACATCAAAATAAAAAGCTTCTGCACAGCAAAGGAAACAACAAACAAAACTAAAAGACAACCTACTGAATAGGAGAAGATATTTGCAAATGACATATATGAAAAAGGGTTAGTAGCAAAGATATATATAAAAAAATATGCATCTCAACACCAAAAAATAATAATAATAATAATCCAAATGGGCAGAAGACATGAACAGACATTTCTCCAAAGAAGACATCCAAATAGCCAACAGAAACTTGGGAAAATGCTCTGCATCACTCAGCATCAGGGAAATACAAATCAAAACCACAATGAGGGGCGCCTGGGTGGCTCAGATGGTTAAGCCTCTGCCTTCGGCTCAGGTCATGATCCCAGCGTCCTGGGATCGAGCCCCCGCATCGGGCTCCCTGCTCAGCAGGGAGCCTGCTTCTCCCCCTTCCTCTGCTTCTTCCCCTGCTCATGCTCTCTCTCCCTCTGTATCTCTGTGTCTCAAATGAATAAATAAAATCTTTAAAAAAAAAAAACACAATGAGATACCACCTCATACCTGTCAGAATGGCTGAAATTAACAATACAAGTAACAACAGGTGTTGGTGAGGGTGTGGAGAAAAGGGGAACCCTCATGCACTATTGACAGAAATACAAATTAGTGCAGCCACTATGTAAAACAGTATGGAGGTGCTTCAAAAAATTAAAAAGAGAACTACTCTATGATCCAGTAACTTCATTACTGGGTATTTACCCAAAGAATATGAAAACACTAATTCGAAGGGATATATACATATATACATACCCCATGTTTATTGCAGCATTATTTACAATAGTCAAACTAAAGAAGCAGCCCAAGTGTCTATCAATAGCTAAATGGATATAGATATGGTATATACATACAATGCAATATTATTCAGCCATAAGAAAGAATGAAATCTTTCCATTTGCAACAACATGAACGGAGCTGGAGAGTATAATGCTAAATGAAACAAGCCAGTCAGAGAAAGACAAATACCCTATCATTCCACTCATATGTGGAATCTAAGAAATAAAACAAATAAACAGAGCAGGGGGAAGGGGAAGAGAGCCAACTTAAAAACAGACTCTGAACTATAGAGAACAACCTGATGGTCACCAGAGCAGGGGTGAGTAGAAGGATGGGGGAAATAAGTGAAGGGGATTAAAAATGTTCTTATTCTTGATGAGCACTGAGTAATGTATGGAACTGTGGAATCACTATATTGAATACCTCAAACTAATATAACACTGTATGTTACCTACACTGGAATTAAAATTTTAAAATTTTAAATGTAAAATATAAAAAATCAAATCGAATACTTGTCCTTTTGAGTTCTATTTTAGCATGTGTAGCCCATAGAGAGACAGCCCTGAACCTTAGCCAATCCCACTTCTCTTTGCTTCCCTGACTCTAGCTCTACTCCATATCATGAAAGGCTTCACATATGCACATATATGAGCACCCCAGCCCTCATGTCCAAGCTGTGCCCCTCCCCTGCTACAAAAAGCTGTCAATTTTGGCCTTCTAATCAATCTAGGTTGAACATACCAGTGGTACTGTACAGCCACTGGAGGATGGAGCCCAATAAGAAGCCGTGAAGTTCTTATCAGTGAGATCATATGATACATGTCACTGATAGGAATTCTTAATCTCAGGAAGCAAACTGAGGGTTGCTGGAGTGGTGGGGGGTGGGAGGGATGGGGTGGCTGGGTGGATAGACATTGGGGAGGGTATGTGCTATGGTGAGCACTGTGAATTGTGTAAGACTGTTGAATCACAGACCTGTACATCTGAAACAAATAGTACATTATATGTTAAAAAAAAGAAGAAGATAGTAGGAAGGGAAAAATGAGGGGGGGAATCTGAGGGGGAGACAAACCATGAGAGACTATAGACTGAGAAACAAACTGAGGGTTCTAGAGGGGAGAGCATGGGGGGGTGGGTTATCCTGGTGATGGGTATTAAAGAGGGGAGGTACTGAATGGAGCACTGGGTGTTATATGCAAACAATGAATCATGGAACACTACATCAAAAATTAATGATGTAATGTATGGTGATTAACATAATAAAAAAAAGAAGCCATGAAGGTCTTTAAAGAGCTTAGATCCCACACTTTTGTTCTGTACCACACTGTAGGTAAGACCCCAGAATTCCTTGCTCAGATGGCTTTAAGTCTTCTTTTAAGGAGAAGAATGAATAGCAATTAATACACAAGACTAATCTATATGCACACACTTTTTAGCAAATGTAGCCCTGCACCACATATGTTTAATGGGTAAAGGTTTTTGCCCCTATGTAAAACAAACACATAATTTATTCTATAGCTGTAAGGTATTTAGATGTACAGATACCTGGCAATTGTAGAAATTACAAGATGAAAATATGTATCAAACCTGTTATTAATTCTTCTATGAAGTCGGTCAATTCTGTCAGCTGCTTGCTTTTACATAATAGGTACTGAACCCAAAATACTCTGACTCCTTAATCTCATGCTTTTTAAAAAATATTTTTATATAGGACTTAAAATACCAATATAAAACAGTTCACTAATATAGAGTGTATAAAAGAGCTCGGTACTACAAAAATTAAACCACATATGCTTCTGCACAGTAGAGTATCTTGCAAATTGTATCTTGCAAATTATATCCATTCTTCTGGCCTACATGAGTAGAATAGAGAGTTTCTTCTGTCTCATGGTAGTTTTATAAGTCCTTCCTTTGAATCAAGGAGTGGATAGATAAATTACAAAATGATGATTGGAAAAGTTTTGTAACTTGGAGTATTCTGCTCAGTGAGAAGTTTTGGTTAAGTAAGAATCAGCTGTACACCAAAGGGTTCTTTCTTTTATAAACTTCAAGGGTATCTTGGATTCATTGACTCCTGAGGGCAACTATTTTGTATACTGAATTTATACTTGTTAAAGCTTTTTCACAAATGTTAACTTACTTGTTTCTCATCAATCCAATAAAGCAAGATAAATATTTTCATTTTTATATTACTGACAAGGAACCCAATATCTAGGAATTACTCATTGCCCAGTGTTGCATGGACCAAAGACTGAAACCAGACCTTTTAATTTTATTTTCTGTATTTTATGATTTTGCTGGCATGCTTATTGGCCTGAGAGAGACTGCCCCTCCAGGGCTAGCCAATTAGAGATAGCAGGCCTGAGCCTAGTGCATATTTTTCATATGCAAATCAACCAAACCTGAGTCTATGGCCCCAGCTACTTCCTTATTTAACTCTCTGGTATACCAAACCAATATTTTCCCTGCCCTTAATTATCCCAGAGCCAGATGCCAGGCAACTAGAGACCCCCTCTAAGTCTAAAGCCTGTAGGAGCTATTCCAACTAGCTAATCCCAAACTCTACTCTGCCCTACCTTGCCTTTCCCACAGAAAACCCAATAAAGGCTCTGGCTGAGGCTCTCCCCTCACCCCTTCTTCTGTCACTTAACCAAAACCTGTCATTTCCCCTGTGGCCCTGTGTGGCATGTGATTACTCCTCTTGAGTCCTGAGAATATAACAAACTTTGTTTTTCCAAGTCTAGTCCTGGTTTCCTCCTGGGGCCTCATGGACTTTACCATATCATAACCAACATTAACATTCTTAGAACAAATAGCTTATGGGTCATGAGACAGTCTTCCTGACAACCCTTCACAGGACAACTGATTCTTGCTTAACCAAAAGCTTTCACTGAGCAAGACACTACAAGAGGCAAAGCTTTTTCTATTCATCACATATAATTCATATATCCACTCCTTGATCTAAAAAAAAAAAAAGAACTCATAAAATGACTGTATGACAAGCTCTCTCTCTTCTATTCATCCAGGCCTTAAGAGCAGATACATTTTGCAAGATATTCTACCCTGCGGAAGTATGTCTTAAAGTAATTAAACAAGGATGCCGTTAGACTGAGGTGGCCCTAATGCCTTTGCAGACTACTTGAGCAAACTGAAACCTAAGCTATACTAAATTCCTGTAAATGCCCCAAGGTTAGAAAAACAAAACCTATGAACAACCTATCACAATTGTGAAGCCAACCAGTCTTTCCCAAATAAGACACCCACTTAAGCTACAGACAATCAAATAATCTCCTTGCTTTGCTTCCACAATTGCTCTATAAAAGCCTTTTCCCTAGCTTCTGTTAGCAGAGTGACCCTTAACCACTTTTGGTTTGACACTGTCTGATTCAAATTTATTCAAATATACTCTTAGAAATTTTAATATGCCTCAGTTTATCTTTTAATACACACATAATTTGAGTTTTGCTCTAATGAGCTCTTTTCTACATTATTTATCAGTGAGTTGTTTTATATTATTTTTAAGTCTTATATGTAAAATATTAAAAATTAAACAATATAAGATAGAGGAGTTAGAATATTTTGAGTTCAGTTCCTATTATGTAAAAGCAAATAGCTGACAGAATTGACCAACTTAATTTCTTTTTTTTTTAAGATTTTATTTATTTATTTGAGAGAAAGAGAGAGTGCAAACATGAGTGGTGGGAAGGGGCAGAGGAAGAGGGAGAAACAGGCTCCGACTGAGCAGGAAGCCCCACATGGGGCTGGCTCCCAGGACCCCAGGGATGGTGACCTGAGCCGAAGGTAGACGATTAGCCAACTGAGTCAGTCAGGTGCCCAGAACTGACCAACTTAATTTCAATTGCAGAACTAATGACAGGCCTGATTATTTCATAGTGTAATTTCCTCAGTTACAAGGATCATGTAAATCTAAGTATTTTACACTAGAGAATGTTATGTGTGTGATTGTTTTAAACAGGTGCAGGAACTTTTACACCCTGGAAACACTTGGTACAGGATTAAAGTTATCAAAAGTTTGTGCATATGACTTAGTGCTTTATGGCACCTAAGAATATTTCTCCACTGATGGATCTCTTGGGCAGCATCATTTAAAGGGAATGTTTCTTAGAAGTGACAGGAAGTCTAAAGAGCTATGAACAGTACTTAATCCATTTATGCGTGAAGTTCTCTAAAAACCCATCCCACCCACACAACGTGAATTTTTGTTTCCATAGCAAGCTAAATAAACTAGGTCAAAAAGCTGGATTCCTTTTGGGCATAGAAAATTAGAACAGAGAAATTAATTCTTAAAGCAACAGCAGTCATTGTGGAATCAGATTTCTTTCTTTTCTCAGAGAACAAAATCAGGCAATCAAACAGCCTTTCTAGGCAAGCATATTCGGACAATCTGCTGGTAAATTGACCCAAACATCTAAACTGCAGATGTAAATCTTTCAAATTTATACTTTCTTCCTTCTTGAAAATCTTTGGAATTCATCAGGAATATAAACACTCACTTCAAAAATAAATTTAAAAATTTTAAAATTTTAAAATAAAAGTAGATAGTCTGTTTCTCAGCATAGAAAGGGCTGTTGGTAAGCTAATTATAATTTCAAATAGCAGTAATAAGTCCTGATTACTTACTCAAAAACCATAGTTCAGAAAACTTGTAGGAAAAGAAGTAAAATAACCCTCATACTAACATGCTCACCACTGTATCTCCAGACAGAAAAGGGAGGGGGGGAAAGATCATATCCTTAGGACCCTAAACAGCTTTAGGGCTGGTCTGTTTTGTGGAAAAAAAGAAAAAATCAGTAAAAACCAAAGTTAAATATGCTGATTGTAGGGACTAGGGAAGTAAGCACTTTAATAACATTGAAGAATGAGATAGCTATAAAAAAAATATTTTGGATTTTACCTTTAACCTGTGCTTTCCAAATGAATAAGTACTTTTTATATGCATGTGAAATTGTTTTTCTCTCTTCCCTTTTCCCTCTGCCTTTAAAAAAAATCACATACTACAATACTATGAGACACTCTAATATTAAAATTAGTAAGTCTTAATTTTATTTCTGCCTCCATCTGCAACAGATCCCAGCTATAAGCTAATAGGGAGATAAATATGTGGTGAAAAATATTTTTTCCTTATTTATTTCTTTAAAATGTGATTTTGATAAATAAAGAAAAGATACACAAAGAAAATAGAATATAACAAAAGATCATTTCAAAGATATAGAATCCAAAAGAGCAAAAGCCTTTTTAAGTTGGCTACCATTATATTGGCAGTTGATTAATTAATAAAGCAATGAGATAGCCTATTATTCAGACTTTTTCCAAAGGTAAAAGATAAAGACAGATTAAAGTAAAACAAAAACAACAATAAAATAATGATAAGCCTATAATTCTTACTTTCCATGTATACCTTGTTACCAAGTGTTTTGTAGTAATGTGGCTGTAACTAATTATTTCTCAAGACTGAACTAAATTTAAATGAGAGAGGGAGACAGGGGAAGAAAACCTTCAGCATCATTCTAAGAATGATAAAAACAGAAGAGCTGAGAATGAAGACAAGCCTTCATTTGGTAAAATGGCATATATTTGATTTGTTCCAAATATTTTACCTCTTACCTTGCATAATCCAAATAAACTAAAGCTGTTGAATGCACGTAGGCATGTCTTTAGGTAACACTGTAGTGGGGGCTTAATTTTTAAATCATAAGCATCTAATATTCTCAATCAAAGAAAAGCTTGTTAAAGGGGCTTTCTTATTCTAATGTGATATTTTCCTCAGAAACACTTAAATATTCACTTTGAGTCAATATACTGACACAAACTTAGAAAATTAGTGCCCTGAATTCCGCTGCTAGGCATGTAGTTAATAACATAAATCTGTTTTTGCAGCAGAAAAGTGAAGGTTCTGCATTTAAATGATAACTACTTTCAGAGAATAAAACAAGAAGCAAAATGTATCATGTGCAGATACATTTCTATTTCACTTTGGGCAAACATAAAACTTTTTTATTAGGACTACAAAGATACTTAATTAAAAAAAGAACGAATCAATGACATGTCTAGAAGACAACTGCTGAGACTAAGTTTCATAAATAAATTTATTATTTTTGGTGCATTTGTCCTATTAACAGGATCAAAATATGATAGAAAAAAAGATAATTTCCATTAAGAAGAAATGATTCTTCCCATAAAAATTGTCATATGAAGATTAAAAATTCTTAGAGTCTATCTTCTGAATGTCTGAAAGCCTTAATTGGTATAAAAAAGTTGAGATTTTTCTCTTGAACAATGAAGATGCTGTAAATGTCATATTTATCTTTTTTTTTTTAAAGATTTTATTTATTTATTTGACAGAGACAGAGATAGCGAGAGCAGGAACACAAGCAGCGGGAGTGGGAGAGAGAAAGCAGGCTTCCCGCCGAGGAGGGAACCCGATGTGGGACTGGATCCCAGGACCCTGGGATCATGACCTGAGCCGAAGGCAGATGCTTAACGACTGAGCCACCCAGGTGCCCTGTAAATGTCATATTTAAATATGATTTCTACAATAAAGATATGGTAAATATTCATCTGAATTACTCTGCCTTATATTCAACAATACATCTGGAAAGTAGGAAGTAGTATACCTTGCTACTTTCCAGAGGACTTTGCATATATGAAAACATATACAAATCCTGGTTTTATGTATGAGGACACTGACTTAAAAGAGGGAGTTGACTTCTTTAGTTTACAAAGAAAACAGAAGAGTCAATACCACAAGTATCTGAAAAGTCCTACTGGTCCCTATGGAGTCTTTGAACTAAAATAAATTTAGGTAGCTTGTATTCTCTCTGAGGGCAGGCACTTTGTTTTGTTCATCACTCTATCCTTAATACCAGCGGGATACAACACCAGGATTATAGTAGGTTTTATGTATTTGTTGAACGTAGACATGAATAATAGAAGGCTTGAATTGTAAACCAATTCTGAATGCTTCCACTAATGGGAGACCTATTACTTTTTAAATCAGGATTCTAAATATCACACATTATCGAGAGATATATACACTTTGAGCTATCTCCTAAACTAATCTTATTTTAGAGCTTTCACAATGACTTAGCTGAACATAAAAATATCAGATGACTTAACTGAAGCCTGCAAACATCAGATGAGTCAGCCAGCATTATGCTAATACACACGATTTTAAGGTAGGATGAAGATTCAGGTTTAGAACTGAGAGGTGCTCTGTCTCTATATGTCTATGTATGATTTCAAGAGGGAGGGAGGAAAAGGAAAGGAAAATGGAATCAGGAATATGTGTCTACACCAGAAGAGAGAGTGAACTGAGCAGCTAAAATAATACCCAGGCTGCTTAGGTGGTATCCTTTAATAGAGAAGGACTAAAAAGGATTACTCACTGACCCAGTCAAGTCATCTATCATTGCTCTAATACTAATAAAGTCGATAGCCCTGATTCTCATTAATTTTCTACTTTAAAAGATAGAATATGTAAGTATATTAAATTATGAATTGGTAATTCTTACAAAGTATGAAATAAATGAATACTCAAACTGTATATGTTAATGCAAGTTGGGAGAAGAAACCTCCAGGAGAGTGGTGTTCTGTACACATTATGGAAGAAAATGACTAATGAAAGAGAAAGTATTTAAGCATATCCAATGCTCCGAAAGGTCCAATACAATAAAGACAGCCTGATATCTACTGGATTTGTTAACGGAGAAGTTATGGCAGCTATGACAAGAAAAGGTCTGGTGCAGTGCACAATCCTCATGCAGAAATCTGGAGAAGAGTGCTTTCTTATTATAGACATGTAATGTGTAAAATAAATTTATAGAGATTATTCCGAAGTAAGAAGATGATTCTGTACATATCTTCTTAGTTTATGTTCTGGTCCATATGTTGTTTAACACTGCACAAAAATATCGATTTTCACTTGTTTTTTCAAATTATATTAGACCTCCACAATTCAATTAAAAGTATAACTCTACCCAGGACTACATTTCCATGGGAATTATTCCTGGTAGGTCAAAACTTGACACCAAAGTCCTACACGTAAAACTATGTCTGATGATCATCAGCCACTCCAATGGCTTCAAACATACTTGTCTGCGTTAATTAACTGACATAAAGATATAAATTACATGTGTCATATATGAATGTCTGACTTGAATAAAATTACAATAGGTTACACTCATTAAATTTGCATATTTGTATTCAATGATTCTTAAACACAGCATATAAATGCATATATAGTGGGAAAAGTATAAAAGCACCGGCACTATTCTTTTCAAATAACTCTGCGGGACTGATTTCCAGTTATTAAAAAATTATTTTAGAATAACAAGTTAGTAGTAATTAGAAGGAAAATTTTACACTGCTGAGCCAAGTTGAGAATTTTCCCCTACACCCTATTTTTAATCTCTCAAATTATTAATGACCTACAGTATAGTTTAGATATATTATATTCTTTCTGTATAACAATTTAAAAGAACTGCATGCCTTTATATAGGATCTGACACAATCATTACTGTGCAATAAGCCAGACAGTGTAATGAACTTACCCTGTTATATCAAACAACCTTTAGAAAAAGTTCCATTAATCTTTTCTTAGGAAAAAGAAAAAAAGCAAAATAATATTTGAAGCTAACTAAATAACAATGCTTAACAACCATTCATCCTGCAAACTTCAAGGAAAAAACTATCCCTGAATACTACATATTATATTCTACAGAGTAATAAACGAAAATTGCTGTTAGCATAGTAATAAAACTTATGCATCACACAGAATTTTAAGGTCATGTTGGGAACATAAATCTTTCAGCTCTGAAATATATTATATGGACCCAATGAACTTAGGTGCTTCTGTACTTAGGTACTTTGTAAAAGACAAAAATGATTGGATGCTAATTATCATGTATACTTCTGATTAATCCAATATTTTTAAGAAATAGAAGAACATGAGGGTATTATCAGTAAATATTTATGAAATATTTTTATATAGATACACTCTTGAAATACACAAAAATATATACATGTCTCTGTATGTTTGCTTTTATTGCATTTTTTCTATGAAAATATATAATTCATAAGCCCAGTAAGCAAAACATTGCATATTTCCTAAGTAGATAAAAATCAAAAGGACCTAGAATTAAACTAGGTACTACATGCTTAAATAGATATGATTCCCACAGTTAAAAGCTTACATTCAAAGCTAGCATCATCTCTAACATTTACTTAAAGGATCTAACATATACTAAAAAGAGTCACTATTTAGAGTAATAAACTAAATGCAAGAGTTTACAAGTCAATAGAAAATAATCAATGAACATATTCATCTGAGAAAATAGAAATATAGTAAAGTAGAAGATAGAAAAAATTCCAGATAAAAGAGTCATAAAGGGAACGAAAAGAAAAAAATTGTAAACCAGCATATAAACAGAAGGTACAGAAGATAAAATATACATATCATTATCAAACAGTAATCGTTAAATATCTACTTTTAAAAAATAAAGATTCCTGGTTTTTATAATAAACAAAATCTAACTGCAACCCACAGTCCCTCTTTCAAATTTTCTTCAAGGACATTAATTTCTTTCACTATTTAGAGTTGTTCAGCTTTACTCTGACACTTGTTTCCAAATTTAAATACAAAAATATATAAAAGTGTTTGGCAAGACAAAGAATCATCTAATAACTAAAACACAACACACCCACAGGAAAGAGTAACTGTCACACATCAGCACGTTGCTAATAAGAGTAAAAACTAATACAAAATAACACCAAAAAGTTAGGAGTAAAAGGACTTCCTAGAAAAAATACTGGCACAGTGGGTACCAACCATGAAAAACTTGGTAATATATTTAAGAATTCTAAGAAGGTATTTAAGCCATGGATCTAGAAATTCCACTTCTAGCATTTTATCATAATAAGGTTTAAAAAATAACTGTGGAATAGTGAAATGAAAGAATGCCATTTAGTCATTAAAATTCATTTTGAAAAGAGCATTTAATGGCTTATGAAAATGTCCATGATATATTAAGTGGAAAAATTGAATTATAAAACAAGTTAAGTAGGCTGGAAGATGGTGGTGGAGTACGAGGTCTGCTGACCCATGAATATAACTAGCTAAATATCAAATCTTCCTAAATAACCAGAAATTAACTGCAATTCTGGCAGAACAAACTCCACAACTAAAGGCAGAGAAGAGGCCACATCAAAGAAAGTAGGAAGTGTGGAGGAAGTTTGGGAGAGAAAGCTGCTGTGGTGGGGAGGGAGCTGCGGTCTCAGAGAAGAGTAAGAAACACACTAGAACACAGCAAGCACACAGGGAAAATGAATCCCCATAACAACTGGCTTGCAAAATGGGAAGGACCAAATTTCTTAACTTCTGGCAACCAGTGGGGCTTAAAGCCTGGGGTTTTAAAGGTCAGTGAGTTCACTGGTATCCAGCCCAGAGGGCACTGTGCACTCTTACAGAGAAGGCAGACAAACAGGCCATGGACACAGAGCATGGAAACAGCTATCTGAAGAGTACCTGGTTCACAGAGTGGGGAGGTTATTCACTCTTCTCAGACAGCATCCCAGAAGGACAGGGTTCACTGAGATACCTGTCCAGGAACAAAGAAACTGGTTTCTGCCATTTGCCTCCCCGACTTCTCTACATAAGCACAGAGCCACCTGCTGGAACCAGCGCAGCAACAACACTGCCTATCTAACTTGCTTATACCAAGCACCACCCCCACACACACTCTGGCAGAACAGCCCCTCCCGATCACTCTTGCCTCAGTCCCACATAGCAGATCCCCTCCCCCAGAAGACCTGCCCAAACCTCTGCTCACACTCTGTCTCCCCACTTGGGAGTATTGCAGAGCCTCCCAGTGGTGACGCTGACAGACCAGAGCACACCTAGTTAAAACATGTCACATTCAGATGCACCTGAGTGGCTCAGTCAGTTAAGCCTCTGACTCTTGGTTTGGGCTCAGGTCATGATCTCATGGCCATGAGATTGAGCCCCACATGTAAAACTATGTCTAATGATCATCAGCCACTTCAATGGCTGGAGTCTGCTTGGGATTCTCTCTCCCTCTTCCTCTGCCTGTCCCACTTGTGCTCTCTCTCTCTCTCAAATAAATAAATAAATCTTTAAAAACAAAAACATGTCACATTTAGGCCAGGGACCAGCACTCCACACAATAGGCAAAGACTGTTGCAGATGACTAGTGAAGGATAAAGCGTCTAAGACAAAACAGCAGTGCACAAATAGCACACATTGGAGATACGCCCAGAAGTGCCAGGCCCTGGGGAACAGGGAAAACTACACAGCAGAGCACTATAGGACCTCTTCTTCATAAGGCCATTACCTTCAAGAACTGACTTTCCTAGCACACAGAAATAGGCAGAGTGACTTTGAAAAAATGAGAAGGCAGAGAAATTTATCCCAAATAAATAAGTAGGAAAAGGCCAGAGATCTAAGTGAAGCAGATATAAGCAACATGCCTGATGGAGTATTTAAAGCAATGATCATAAGGAACTCTCTGGACTTGTGAAAAGAGTAGAATGCATCAGTGAGAACCTTAACAGAGAGAAAGGAATAACATAGCATAGATAAAGGGCTCAATAAATGAAATGAGAAACATGCTTGATGTGATCAACAACAGTCTGGAAGAAGCAGAGGAATGAATTAGTGACCTAGAGAACAGAGTAATAGAAAGGAATCAAACTGAACAAAAGAGAGAAAAAAGAATTCTGCAAAATGAGAACAGACTTAGGGAACTCAGTGACTCCATCAAATGTAATAACATTCATATTATAGGGGTCCCTAAAGAGGAAAATGGGGCAGAAAATTTATTTGAAGAAAAAATGGAGGAAAACTTCCCTAATCTTACAAAGGAAACAGATATCCAGATCCAGCAGGCACAGAGAATTCTCATCAAAATCAACAAAAGCATATTTACACCAAGACATACTGTAATTAAATTGGCAAAATATAGTTAAAAAATGTTAAAAGCAGCAAGACAAAAGAAAACAGTAACTTTCAAGAGAAAACTCATGAGACTAGCAGGAGATTTTTCAGCAGAAAATTTCCAAGCCAGAAGGGTGTGGCGTGATATATTCAAAATGCTGAATGGACAAAATATTCAGCCAAGAACACTCTATCCAGCAAAACTATAATTCAGAACAGAAAGAGAAATAAAGAGTTTCCCAGACAAACAAAAATTGAGTTCATGACCACTAAACCTGCCCTGCAAGAAATATTAAAAGGGACTCTAAGTGGAGAGGAGAGACCAAAAGTGACAGTATAAAGGTAGGAAACACAAAAGCAGTAAAAATGAGTATTTCTATAAAAAGTCAGTAAAGGAATTCCACAAAATAAAAGGATGTAAAATATAACTATACATACCTAAAATGTAGGGAGGAGATGAGTAAAGAATGGGCTCAAACTTAAATGACCATCAACTTAATGTAGACTGCTATATGTACAACAGGTTATATACAAACTCAATGGTAACCACATATCAAAAACCACTAATAAATATGCAAAGAACAAAGAGAAAGAAATCCAAATATATCACTAAAGAAAATCAGCAAACCATGAAAGAAAGACAACAAAGTATCAGAGAAAACATTCAGTAATGATCACAAAACAAGTAATAAAATGGCAATAAATACATATTTACCAATAATTACTTTGAATGTAAATGGACCAAATGCTCCAATCAAAAGACACAGGGTGATGGAATGGGTAAAAAAAAAACATGACCCATCTATATGCTGCCTATAGGAGAGTCATTTTACTCCTAAAGACACCTGCAGATTGAAAGTGAGGGGATGGAGAAAGATTCATCATGCAAATGGCTATCAAAAGAAAGCCAAGTAGCAATACTTATATCATTCAAAACAGAATTTAAAACAAAGACTATAATAAGAGAGAAAGATGCACACTATATAATAATAAGGGGGCCAATCCAACAAGAATATATAATAATTATAAATACTTACACACCCAATGTGGGAGCACCCAAATACATAAAACGGTCAGTAACAAACAAAAAGGAAATAATCAATAATAATACAATAATAGTAGGAGATTTTAAACCCACTTACATCAATAGATCATCTAAACAGAAAATCAACAAGGAAACAATGCCTTGAAGGACACACTGGAACAGATGGATTTAACAGATATATTCAGAAAATTCCAACCTAGAAGAGCAGAATACACATTGTTCTTAAGTACACATGGAACATTTTCCAGAATAGATCACATATTAGCCCACAAACAAGCCCCAACAATTCAAGATGGAATTCATACCATGCATCTTTTCTGACCACAATGTTATGAAACTAGAAGTCAACCACAAGAAAAAAATCTGGAAAGACCATAAATACATGGAGGTTAAATAATAAGTTACTAAACAATGAATGGGTCAACCAGGAAATAAAAAAGTACATAGAAACAAACAAAAATGAAAACACAATTATCCAAAACTTTGGGATGCATCAAAAGCAATGTTAAGAGGGAAGTTGATAGCAATACAGGTCTGCTTCAAGAAGCAAGAAAAATCTCAAATAAATAACCTAACCTTACACCTAAAGGAGCTAGAAAAAGAACAACAACCAGATAAAGACACCACTAAAAAAAAGAACAACAATCAAAACTTAAAATCAGCAGAAGGAAGGAAGTAATAAAGATTAGAACAGAAATAAGTGATACAGGAATTAAAAAAAAGAAAAACCCCAATAGAACAGATCAATGAAACCAGGAGATGGTTCTTTGAAAAAAATCCATAAAATTGATAAATCTCTAGCCATGACTTATCAAGAAAAAAAGAGAGGTGAAGTAACAAAACACAAAATAAAATTATAAATATTATGAAACACTATATGCCAACAAATTGGACAACCTGGAAGAAACAGATAAATTCCTAGAAGCATATAAACTACCAAAACTGAAACAGATGAAACAGAAAATTTGAATAGACCAATAACCAGCAAGGAGATTGAATCAGTTATCAAAAAACTCCCAACAAACAAAAGTCCAGGGCCAGATGGCTTCTGGACTTCATTTAAAAAGAGTTAATATGTATTCTTCTCAAGCTATTCCAAAAAATAGAAAAGGAAGGAAATTTTGTAAATTCATTCTATGAGACCACCATTACCCTGATGTGGAGAAAGGGGAGCCCTCTTGCACTGTTGGTGGGAATGCAAACTGATGTAGCCACTCTGGAAAATAGTATGAGGTTCCTCAAAAAGTTAAAAGTAGAACTATCCTATGATCCAGCAATCTCACTACTGGGTATTTACCCAAAGAATACAAAAACAATTAATTCAAAGGGATACATGCACCCCTGTTTATAGCAGCATTATTTACAATTGCCAAATTATAGAAGCAGCCCAAGTGTCCATCGATAGATGAATGGATAAAGAAGATGTGATATTTACTAAATAATATATAATGGAATATTATTCAGCCATAAAAAAGAATGAAATCTTGCCATTTGCTATGACACTGATGAGGTTAGAAGGTATAATCCTAAGTGGAATAAGTCAGTAATTAAATTAGCAAATGATTTCACTCATGTGGAATTTAAGAAACAAAATAAATGAGCAAAGGAAAAAAAAAAAAAGAGACAAATCAAGAAACACTTAATTATGGAGAACAAACTGATGGTTACCAGAGGGGTGTGGGGGAGGTTAAATAGTTGATGGTAATTACGAGTTCACTAGTAGTTGCAGGTGATATATGAAATTGTTCAATCACTATAGCGTATACTTGAAACTAATATAACACTGTATGTTAACTAACAGGAATTAAAATAAAAACTTTTAAAAAACAAACATGCTAATAAAAGTAAAATAAAAAAATAAAATAAGTGAACTATAGTTTCCATTTTGAAAAATATATGCATATATTACATAATATGTAAGTTATACATAATTTATTATATATTATATAACCCATGTGTCATAAAATATATATCATAATAATAATGTGTGTATTTACATATATATATGTATATATATATACACACACACACATATTCACAGAGAAAGTACAGATATCCACACAGAGCTGAGGAAAGATCTCTTAAAACACTGGAATAACAGTGCAGGGGTTATTTCTCAAAGAGGGAATTATCAGTTAATTTTACTTTCCTTTTCATGATTTATGAATTTTTAAATTTTTTATAATTTTATGTTTATATATGGAATGGAATTTACATTCCATTTGTCAGCACAAAATCATTATTAAACATAGTTTCCAAGCCTAGTTCCAAATGTTTTCCTATTTAATTCTAGTTAATTCATATACTTTTGATAATAAAAATATAACAATCTAAAAATATATATTTATATTTATAAGATACACTCACTTTGAACACCTATTATGCCTTTTTATTTTTATATTTCTATAAAAATATTTAGAAAAAAACACTGTAAATCAATGAAATGTTATGTCATCTTATAAGTGAATGTACAAAGTCAAATCCGGAATATTTTTCAATTGAATGAAATCGGAGGGGTAGACGAGCCATGAGAGACAATGGACTCTGAAAAACAAACTGAGGGTTCTAGAGGGGAGGGGGGTGGGAGGATGGGTTAGCCTGGTGGTGGGTATTGAGGAGGGCACATTCTGCATGGAGCACTGGGTGTTATGCATAAACAATGAATTATGGAACACTTCATCTAAAACTAATGATGTAATGTATGGGGATTAACATAAGAATAAAAAAATTTAAAAAAAAAGAAAATTTTTCATCATGAAGCATTAATACTGAAATGATTTATATTTTTTTCAATTATTTTAAACTAAATAATAAAGAATTAGAGTGGTGTTTTTATTCAAAAAAAATAACAATCTTATTTACTACAAAATATCAACAAATTACTCTCCTAAAAAAAGTAACAGCAATAGCAACAACAGAAATATGGCTCAAACTTGAGAGCAGAAATGTAAATGCCTCAAATCCCTAGTGTAATGGACTTAAATAAATTCAACCAAATTTGAAGAACAGTTCATTCTTATCTGAGCCATTATTAAGTATTGTCTCTCAGCTTCAGAGGTAACCTTCTGTACTTTGCTTTGTGGTACTTGGAATCACATTTTTGCTTTGCCAGGTGGCTCCCTGTGAAGGTCTCAAAAGAAGTTCTGAATAAATAAATAAAAATTATCTAATGCTCTTGGATGGGACACTACAATCTGTGATAGTGATGGAATGCTTTAATAGGGTAAAGATGTCCATTTTCCTCACATTTATCTATAAATTACATTGAATTCTAATATAAATACTAGCTCATTATCTTTAGAAAACTAACACTTTAAATGTATAGGATAGGATAACATGTCAAGAATATTTAAGTTATTTAAAAAAAAAAGGTCCTAGAGTAGTGACTTGCCCTACTGATATTACAATATACTATAATTCCACAGTCATAAAATTTTGTATATTAGCACAACAACAGGCAAATGGATCATGAAATAATACAGAGTTCAAAGACCATGCTCATATGGGAAATAAATATCAAACAATGGGTGCATACACAATCACAGTGCAATTGATAGGCTGTTCAGTAGAAAACTCACTCAATATATAAAGAAAAATAAAATTGGATTTCTATATAATCCCTCATAAAAATGTTGATCCCCAAAGGCAACTGACCTAAATATGAAAGGTAAAACTTCAAAGTTAATATATAGTATAAACAAATATTTTTGTGCTGGGGAAAGACTTCTTAAACAATAATCTAAAGTACAAAATATAAAGTGAAAAACTGGTGAATTTGATTATATAAAAATAAGGATTTCTTTTCAACAAAGGACACCACGGTCAAAATTGGTAGGTGAAAGAGTTGGATATGTTTTTTGCAGTGATAATACTTACAATATCCAGACTACATAAAAAATTCTTGCAAATCAATAATAGAAAACCAGCAACCCCAATAAAAAAATACCTGAGGACATAGAATAATGCCAAGTATATGAAAAGATTCACAAACTCATTAAAACTTAGACTGAAACAGCACTGAAATAACATTTTAGATTCATTAAGATTGACAAAAATGAAAAAGCTCTATCTTTTCAAGTATTGTCAGGAGGTAGGCAAGGAAGAAACTTCATATATTGTTGATGAGGAAATAGATTCTCAAGGCTACTACAAAGGACAATCTTCTGACACTTTAATTACGTATATACCCAAGACATGTACATGCATACACAGATTCACAAATACATAAACCGCACTGAAATATTCAGGTCCATAACTGGAAATGTATAAGTATGTTCACCATAGCATGATTTATGGTAATTGGAAGTTAAAGGTAATCACTAGAGATAAGTAAAATGTAGTGGAACCAGACAGCAACATAATACATTCACAGCGGTTACTATTGAAAGAGTAAATGCACATTGAGCAACAAAAACAGATCTTAAAACATAGGGCTGATAAAAAATAGGATCAAAATGAGATCTATGGTATAATATCATTTATGAAAACCAAAATAACATATTCATCATGTCTAAGAAAATATACAAATGAAAGGTTTTCACCTCAAATACAACAGAATAGTTGTCTATCGTAAAAAAATAGGAATATGAATAGGAAGCAGGATTAGAGGATTTACATAGAATAATGATGATAATGTGTCATTTAACTAAGCAGTCAGAATTAAGAGGCAACCATAATTTGGTTCTTCCAAGAGGCTCCTCTCTTCCAGAAAGTAAAAAGATTCAACTAGATCTCATTTCTAATTTTTTTTATTTTATTTAAATTCAATTAGCCAACATAAAAGTACATCATTAGTTTCAGATGTAGTATTCAATAATTCATCAGCTGCATATAACACCCAGTGCTCATCACATCACGTGCCCTCTTTAATGCCTATCATCCAGTTGCCCCATTTCCCCACCCAACTCCCCTTCTGCAACCCTCAATTTGTTTCCCAAAGTCAAGAGTCTCTCATTTCTTATACATAAATAAACCATCCAAAAAATTTGGAGATCTGGGAGAGAAACATGGGAAAGAGCCACATGAGAAGAATGATCCTTTCAAATATTGGCAATTGGGCAACAGGGTTATAGTATCTTGGAAATAGGGCAGTAGTATTTTACCCAAAGCTAGAGGTTTATATATACTGATTACCACAGATGTTGTTTCTCACCTTACATAAACATGTCTAGGAGAGATCACTGCTTAAACTACAATATTTTTTCCCACCTACTTGATGTTTTTGCACATCTCTTCACTTTTGTTTTAACAAGGAGGAAACACCAGAACTCTGTTGTGTGACAGATGATGAGTTTTCTGGACATGAACTTAAATTGTCTCCGTTGTAGGCACAGAAATACCCAAACATGTCTGGCAATCTGCTGCACCCTAAAGAAGTCTTTTCACTATATTTGTTGCAATAACCTGTGAAAACCAGTAGAGGATTCCTCCAAAAGGAAGAGAAAGCCAACCTACGATAGACTCAGTAACAAAATCCTCAACCTTAGTTGTAAGGGAGAGTTTCTGAGTAAAAGTCCCAGAAATAGCTGAAGTGGCCAAGGATTTGCAGGAGTTTGAGTGGGTGGAGACCTGAGTTAGCCTACTTTGACTCTGCCTATTGCTATTCTATGTGGAGATGACAAATGAATGCAACTATTACTAGATTAGTGATTAAGGTATACAAACATTTTCTTTTCTTAGTTTTTACTCTCCTGTTTTTTTTTTGGTTTTTGTTTTTTTAAGATTTTATATATTTGACAGAGAGAGAGACAGAGAGAGAGGGAGCACAAGCAGGGGAGTGGGAGAGGGAGAAACAGGCTTCCCGCCAAGAAGGGAGCCTGATATGGGGCTCCATCACAGGACCCTGGGATCATGACCTGAGCCGAAGGCAGACGCTTAAAGATGAGCCACCCAGGCACCCCTACTCCTCTGTTTCTAAGTGAGTTTCAGATTATTCCAAAATGTGTTCCTCAGTGCTTTCTTCTTTTTCATTTGTTTTTTCTTATGCATATAATTTCTGTCCCTTGTCTTTGGCAAATGCAGTATACTAGGAAACACAGGTATCGACCATGTTTCCTCTCTCCACATGAAGTTGATTCTATTGGAATGAGACCAATTTGCTTTAGCTAAAATAAGATATTTAAATTTAAAAGTGAGGGTAACATATTTAAAAGGGACCAAAATAAAAATAAATAAATAATAAGTGAGGGTAAAATTTTCTGTGAATCTTCACAATGGAATACAGAAAAGTAACCTTGGGAATATTTGTCTGCATTCTAAGTTCCCGATTTTTTTAAGAATGGAATCTCATTTTATATGGAAATATCATTGCTGAAATACACTCAGAATGCTATTCTATCTAGTAAAGCCTTCTTAATGTGGCTTTGGTATTAGAACTGAGTGTAAGTCCTGATCAGAACTGAAAATAGGAGGAATATTATCATGTCACATTCCCCTTCCATTGCACTACCCAATTAAGTCTCTGTTCCCCAATCTACATAGGTGTAACTTTTTCACTCAAAAGAAAATCAAGACTAAATACTTCCTTAAAAGGCATTTGATGCCCTTTAGATCTGACGTCAATTAACTTTCTTTCTATTGAGGTATAATTTACATACATTATTATGTTGGTTTCAGGTGTATAACATAGTAATTCAACATTTATACATATTACAAAATGATCATAAGTCTAGTCATCATCTGTCACCATACAAAGTTAACAGGATTATTGTCCATATTCCTCATGCTATACATTTCATCCCCATGACTTACTTAGCTTATAACTAGAAATTTATACCTCTTGATTCCCTTCACCCATTCTTCCCACCCCCTACCCCTGTCTCCTCTGGCAACTACATCTGTTCTCTATATCTACGAGTCTGGTTTTGTTTTGCTTATTCATTTGTTTTTTTAGATGCTACATATAAGTGAAATCAAACAGTATTTGTTTTCCCTGTATGATTTATTTCACTTAATGTAATACCTTCAATGTCCATCCATGTTGCTGCAAATAGCAAATGGCAAGATTTTGTTCTTTTTATGACTAATATTCCATTACACACACACACACGTATAAAGAGAGAGAGCTGGTGCGCATGCATGTGCGCACATCTTTATTCATCTTTAAGACACTTAGGCTGCTTCCATATCTTAGCTATGTAAATAACATTACAATAAACATAGGAGTGCATATATCTTTTCAAATTTGTGTTTTCATGTTCTTTGAATGAATACCTGGAAGTAGAATTGCTGGATCACATGGTAGTTTTATTTTTGATTTTTTGAGCAACTTCCATACTGTTTTCCATAGTACCTATATCAATTTACATTCCCACCGACAGTGCACAAGTGTTCCCACATCTTCAACTTACTTCCTGTTGGGGTTTTTTGTTTGTTTGTTTGTTTTAATATTAGCCATCTGACAGGTATGAGGGGATATCTGACTGTGGTTTTGATTTGCATTTCCCCCAATGATTACTGATGTGGAGCATCTTCTCATGTACCTGTTGGTTATCTGTCTTCCCTGGAAAAATGTCTATTCATATTCTGCCCATTTTTTTAAATCAGATTTTTTTTGCTATTGAATTATATGAGTTCTTTATATATTTTGGATATTAGCCCCTCATCAGATACATCATTTGCAAATATTTTCTCCCATTCAGGTGGCTGCCTTTTAGTTTTGTTGATAGTTTCCTTCACTGTGCCAAGGCTTTTCAATTTGATGTAGTCCCATTTGTTTACTTTGCTCTTCATGACCTTGCCTGTGGGAGTCTGGTCCAGAAAATATCACTAAGACCCATGTGAAGGAGCTTACTGCCTTTGTTTTCTTCTATAAATTTTATAAATTATCAGGTCTTACTTTCAAATCTTTAATCCATTTTGAGTTAATTTTTGTGTATGGTATAATATAGCAGTTTTTAAATTTTCATTCTTTTGCATGAAGCCGTCCCACTTTCCCAATACCATTTATTGAAGAGACTGTCTTTTCTTATATATTATTTTATATATATATTCTTGCCTCCTCTGTTGTAGATTAATTGATCATATACGTGTGGGTTTATTTCTGAGCTCTCCATATTGTTCCATTGATCTATAGGTCTGCTTCTGTTCCAGTACCATGTTTTCATTACTATAGCTTTGTAGTAAAGTTTGAATCAGTGAGCATGACACCTCCAGCTTTGTTCGTCTTTCTCAAAATGCTTTGACTATCTGTAGACTTTTGTGGTTCCATACAAACTTCAGGGTTATTGTTTTAGCTCTGTGAAAAATACTATTGGTATTTTGATAGAGATTGAATACGTAGATTGCTTTATGTAGTATGAACATTTGAACAATATTAATTCTTTCAAACCATGAGCACCGTTTATCTTTCCCCTTTTCTTTCATCAGTGTCCTACAGTTTTCAAGTACAAGTCTTTCACCTCTTTGATTAAATTTATTCCAAGGTATTTTATTCTTTTTGTAATTGTAAATGGGATTGTTTTCTTAATTTCTCTTCCCAATAGTTCCTTATTAGTTTACAGAAACATGATAGATTTGTGTATATTAATTGTATATGCTGTAATATTATTTAATTCATTTATTAGTTCTAAGTTTTCTGATGGAGTCTTCAGGGTTTTCTATATATACTATCAAATCATCTGCAAATAGTGAGTTTTATTTCTTCCTTCCCAATTTAGATGCCTTTTATTTCTTTCGATTAATTGTTGTGGATAGAATTTCCAATATTATGCTAAATAAAAGTGGTAAGAGTAGGCAACCTTGTCTTGTTCCTGATCTTAGAGAAAAAACTTTCAGCTTTCATCTTTGAGCTTGATGTTATTAGCTGTGGGTTTGTCATATACAGCTTTTATTATGTTGTGGTACATTCTGTCCAAACCCACTTTATTGAGAGTTTTTATTATAAATGGCTGTTGAATTTTGTCAAATGCTTTTTCTGCATCTATTTAGATAATCATATGATTTTTACCCTTCCTTTGTTTATGTGGTATATCATGTTGGTTAATTTGCAGATGTTGAACCATTCTTACATCCCTGGAATAAATACCACCTGATCATGGTATTGGGTTAAATGTATTGTTGAATATAGTTTTGAATTTGGTTTGCAAATATCTTGGGATTTTCTGTATCTATGTTCATCTGAGATATTGGCCTGTAAGTTCCTTTTTTATAAAGCACAATGCTGACACTGAAAAATGAGTCTTTAACTTTTTCACACCAATTTAAGACAGATAGGTATTAAATCTTTGAATTTTTGGCAAAATTCACCTGTGAAGCCATCTGGTCCTGGACTTTCATTTGTTAGAAGATTTTTTTATTACTGATTCAATTTCATTACTAGTATTTGGTCTATTCAGATTTTCTATTTCTTTATGATTCAGTTTTAGAAGACTGTGTGTTTCCAGGAATTTATTCATTTTTTTTTTAGGTTTTCCAATTTGTTGGTGTAAAACTGTCTGCAGTAGTCTCTTATGATCCTTTGTGTTCCTTTATTAGTTTTAACTTCTTTTTCATCTCTGATTTTATGTATTTGGGCCCTCTCTTTTTTTCTTGATGAGTCTGGCTAAAGGTTTGTCAATTTTGTTTATCTTTTCAAAGAACCAGCTCTTAGTTTCATTCATCTTTTCTACTGTTTTTTGAGTCTCTATTCCATTTATTTCCATTCTGGCATTTATTATATCCTTCCTTCCAGTAACTTTGGACTTCATTTTTTTCTTTTTCTAGTTCCTTTAGGTGTAAAGTTAGATTGTGTATTTGAGATCTTTCTTACTTCTTGAAGTAGTCCTGTATCACTATGAACTTTCCTCTTAGGACTTCCTTTGCTGCATGCATAGAGTTTGGAATGTTGTGTTTCCATTTACATTTCTCAAGATATTTGTTGATCTCCTCTTTGATATCTTCATTAACTCACTGGTCATTTAGCAGCATACTGTTTAGTTTCCAAGTGTTTGATTTTTTCCCCCAATTTCCTTCTTTGTAATTGATTTCTAGTTTCATAACATTGTGGCCAGAAAAGATGCTTAATATAATTTAAATCTTCTTAAATTTATTGAGACTTATTTTGTGGCCTAACATCTGATCAGTCCTAGAGAACGTTCTGAAAAGAATATGTATTCTGCTGCTTTTGGACAGAATGTTCTGTATATAACTATTAGGTCCGTCTGGTCTGATGTGTTGTTTAAGGCTGATATTTCCGTATTGATTTTCTGTCTAGATGACTTATCCATTGACATCAGTGGGTATTAAAGTCACCTACTATTATTGTAATGCTGTCAATTTCTCCCTGAAAGTCTGTTAATAATTGTTTTATATATTTAGGTGCTCCTATGTTGAGTGCATAAATACTTACAAATGTTATATTCTCTTGTTGAATTAATGCCTTTATGTAATATTCTTTATTGTCTTGTGTTATAGTCTTTGTTTTAAAATCTATTTTGTCTGATATAGTTATTTCTACCCCATTTTTTTGGTTTCCTTTTGCATAGAATATCATTTTCCACCTCTCTACTTTCAGTCTGTGTATGTCTTTAAGATCTAAAATAAGTCTCCTGTAGGAAACATACGGATGGGTCTTGTTTTTCATCCATTCAGCCACCCTATGTCTTTTTATTAGAGCATGTAGTCCATTTATATTTAAGATAATTATTAACAGGCATGTACTTATTGCCATTTTGTTAACTGTTTTCTGGTTGTATTTTTAGTTTTTCTCTGTTCCTTTCTTTTTGTCTCTGTGGTTTAATGACTTTCTTTGGTATTATGTTTAGATTCCTTTCTCATTTTTTGTGTATATCTATTAAAGGTTTTTGGTTTGTGGTTACTACGAGATTCCTATATAATAACCTATAGATAGTAGTCTATTTTAATAGCACTTAAGTTCAACCACATTCTGAAAGTACTACATTTTTATTCCATCCCCCTCCATGTGTTTTATTTTTGATGTCATCTTTTACATCTTTTTATTTTGTGTATCCCTTACCAAATTATTGTACTTACAGTTGATTTTACTAGTTTCATCTTTTAACCTTCATATTAGGTTTATAAATGGTTAGTCTACTACCCTCACTGTTTTTTTTACCTTTTGAAGTGAGATTTCTTTTCGCTCATAAATTTTTTTATTTCTCTTTAGGGACTTTTCTTTTTAGCTTAAGGAAGTCCTTTTAATAACTCCCTTAGCTCTTACTTGTCTAAGGAACTCTTTATCTTTCCTTCATTTCTGAATGATAATCTTCCCAGGTAGAGTATTCTGGTTGGAATTTTTTTTTTTTTCCTTTCAGCACTTTGAATGTATCATACCACTTTCTTCTGGCCTTCAAAGTTTCTGCTGAAAAATCAGGTCATGATCTTATGGGGTTTTCCTTGTATACAACCAGTTGTTTTCCTTTGCTGCTTTTAAGATCTTGGTAAATTTTGACATTTTAATTATAATATGACTTGGTTGGATCTCTTTGGGTTCATCTTGTTTAGGACTCTCTTTGGTTCTTGGACTGGATATCTGTTTCCTTCCCAGGTTAGAGAAGTTTTCAGCCATTAGTTCTTCTAATAAGTTTTCTGCCCCTTTATCTATCTCTTCTCATTCTTTTGGGACCCTTATGATGCAAATGTTAGTACACTTGTTTTAGTCCCACGATCTCTAAGCTATCCTCATTTTTTTTAAATTCTTTTTTTTCTTCTCTATTTGAGTGATTTCCACTATCCTGTCTTCCAAGTCACTGATCTACTGTTCTGCATCATCTAGCCTGCTGTTTCTATCCCTCTGTTTAAGTGTTCAGTGTGTTCATCCATTCTTCTCCCAACTTCAGTGAACTTTATACTCTGAACTCTTTACAAGGTAAATTACTTATCTGTTTAATTAAGGGTTTTTTTAATTCTATGTGTGTGTGTGTGTGTGTCTCTGTGTGTATGTGTGTGTAGTTTTATTCTTCTTCCTTCATCTGCAACATGTTCATTTGTTTCCTCAATTTGCTTGATTCTCTATGCTTCCGTGTATTATATGCAACAGCTATCTCTCTTTCTTCTTGAAGGAGTGGCTCTATGTAAGGTATGCACCTTATCATTTAACCTTGTTTTAGTTCTTCATTGTCTCTTGAGCTGTCTCCCCAATTATTTCAGACCCATGGAGTCCAAAATCACAATCCTCCTTGGCAACCCAAGCCTAGCACTCAAAGGACATTTCCTGAGTGGCTGCATATGCCCATTGGCTTGGGCAGGGTTGTAAGAGTGGTGGTGGTGGTGGGGAGAGGCAGGGCTGCTCACCTGCTATATCTGCCTGGGCTGTGCAAGTTGTATGGAGAGGTTAGGGGTAAGCCTTTGTGTCTTTCAGGGCAGCACAAGTAGGGTGGGGGTAGGGGTCGGGCTGTTCATGCAGTGCTATTAGGCAGTTAGGAGGGTAAAAAAAAATGATGCCTGCCAGTGCTGGTGCCAGCAAGGTAGAGGGAGACTATAAAAACAGCATCTACCAGTGTTCCATCCTCAGAGAAACTTCCAACAGACTTGTGCTCCTCTAGCAGATACTTTAAGTTTAGCAAGTAAATCTCCTTCACCTATGGTGTAGGCTCTTGCCAAACTGCTGCTTTTTGTTCTATGTCCCAGGATAAGCAGGTCTGCACGTGAGCCCTTTAAAATAAAAATCTTTGTTCCCTACAACACTACATTTTTCTTGAACATAATCCTCGTTGGTTTTCAAAATGAGACATTTCAGGGGCTCGTCTCTCTGGTGCAGGACTCGAGGGTTGGGGTGCCTGGTATGAGACATAAACCTTTTCTTCTTAGGGAAAAGCTCCATTTATATTTGTTTGTTTTTCTTTTTTGAGATCCCTCTATGTTGTGGGCAGCCACACTGAGCATAGGTTTCTGGTGAGAGCATGTCTCTGACTCTCCTATCCATCGTGGTGTGGTCCTGCAGGTGTTCAGCTAGTTCTCAGGTTCTTTTCAGAGGGAATTAGTCCACATGTAGCTATATATTTGTTGTGTCTGTGGGAGGAAGTAAGTTCAGAATCTTCCTAAGCCAGCATCTTGAACCCTGACATTAATTAACCTTAGTTTTTCTTCTTCCCTGTAGCTGATGCTGTCAGTGTTCTGCCCACTTCCTCTGACCTTTCAGAATGTTCTAACATCAACTCTGTGCATGAGGATTGGTTTTTTTAATTCCCCAAAACTACAGAAGCTCTGTCTGTGTACACACCAGGTCAGAAGTGCTGACAAATTAACATCCCTAGGGGAAAAGCCCTCAGCAAATAACTCATTGAATTTAGGCTTTGAGATGTGTTTTATACTGTTTCCCTGAATGTTCCAATGGTATTAAGCTCCAGTTATCCGTGGTTTTAACTAGCTTAATAAAGTTTATTATTGCTTTATTCCTACCATCCTTCTTCTATATCACTTTTCCTTCCAAACTTTGATCCCAAATAAACTACCTATAAGCATTAGCTTATAGAGGAACTGCAACTAAGTTAATTGGTACAAAAATGATTCAGTAAATGGATTACTCACTGGACAAATGGCAACAAGGATTCCACTATTGGCAGTAAGCAGGACAGTGACAACCCCTGGAATTCCAGAATATCTAAATTGCTAACATTCTTACCTGTCGTGAACTGAGATATCATAAGGTGGAGGGGTTGCATTAGTTTATGTAATATCTCCAGGATTTAAGTGACACTGCAGTAGCCAAGGTAATTACAATAAATTAAATGTTATCAATGCACTGGAAAAAATGATATGCACAACTCAGCCAACACCCAACTCAGAGCATGGAGTGAAATAAAAGGACTTTTTAAAAATAGCATTTATAGATACACTAGTCTCTTACAACAGAAAAGCAGTTAAGGATGCAAACCAAGCTTAGGATCTGACTGTGCAAGAAACCAAACTGCAGAGAAGAATGAATTCACAGCCCCGTTGTGTCTCTTGCATAAAGTCAGGAAGTACATGGAAAGATCTAAGACTCAGAAATGGAAAGGGATGGAAATATTTGAGAACTTGAATCCCCAGATCTCCCTAGGATGTGTGGGCCTGAAGAAATAGCTCTTTCACCTTTGCTAAAGGACAACAGCCTCCCTTTGCCTGGGAGACAGGCCGTGGCCTTATCTCAGGCAGATATCTGGCCAGCCCTCTTCAAGATCTCTCTCTTCACCTTCTTCAAGGCTTCTAGGCCAACAAGTACAGTTAACTCTCAGTGTAACTCAACTATAGAAGTACTCTCCCTTCATTGGGAGGGAAGGGATTAATGATCAAAAGAACTACAAGGGCTAGTATGTATAAGCAGGAATACTGAAACAATGCTTGGGAATGGATCTCAAGACTATTGGACAAGGGAGGGCAGAACATAAGGCCAGATAAAAGAGAGTTGATTGATATAGGGACCATTCACCTATAACCCAGAATTTACTGACACCTAGAGCCATTATTACATGCTGTCAGGATCTTAGGATACTTCTTTGAAGCAGGAATTGGCGGAGGCAGTGATAATAATCTAAAGTAAAAAAGTGCCAAGTTTTGATGAGGGACCAAAACTGTGCCAAGTTTTGATGAGGGGATCAAAACTTGAGAGATAAGCATACAACTGTATGCTGTATTAAAACACTAAAGAATCCACCAGTTGACTATATTCCTGGGATGGCCCTAAACACACACCTCCCTCCAGCAAAAGGGAATGTGCTAACGAGGAGAGCCCTATCTTGGGAAACTCAGGTTGTGATTTATAGACCAGACTTGAAAGTGGAGTTGGAGGTCTGCTTACTTGGAATAGCAGAGGACAGATGGCAACACTTGAATGTAAGATGAAAGGTGGACATAATTGTCCTAAGTGTCAAAATAGGCAGCCAGGCTAGAATGGCAACCAGAGGAAATGGACACACAAGGATGTGTGGCACTGGCTAAAAGATCATGATGTTCCAAGATGTGAGATAGCTGAGACACCAATGACGGCACTGCTGGACTTCAAAACCAAAGAAGTTCAAGACCAGAACACATCAAAGCTAATATCAGTGCTGACAGTGAAGTTACTATCCCAGACCCACATTCTGCACTACAGTGTTTCTCATACCCCAAGCCCATCAACTAAACAGCAGGCCAAGTCCCTTGAGGAAAGTATCTATGATACCAGAGAGGGTACCACAAGCTCTGGGAAATTAACACACACTCCAAGCAGTCCTTAACCAAAGGTTTCTAGAAAATTGGTTTACAAATACAACAGCTCACTTGCCTCCAGTGATGGATAAAGCCAAGGTACCTCCCAAAGACATTTCTTGTACTTGAACTATTGTCTCAGGGACTGTTGATGTTTGGGTTCTAAGATCTCTGCAAACCTTGCCAAAATGAAATAGTTATTTTAACTTTTTTTCTGAATGTTTGCCTAGTGATGGAAGTTGGGATGAGATGAGCTGAGAAGGGCATAAGGAGGGATTACTGAGTAGAGGGTTTCCTTTGTGATGATGAATGTGTTCTAAGCTTTGTAGTGATGGTTGCACAGCTCCATGACTATACCAAAGTCACTGAGTTGTACACTTAAAACAATGAGTTTTACAATATATTAATTATATCTTTATTAATTAAATAACATATTTACTGATAAATATATTTAATAATATTCATCCCTGTCTCTGTTGTATATCATGTCTATATTATTTAACATAGTCCAATTGAACAATCTTAAGTAAAAAGGTGGAACTTACTGGTTTCTATAGCACCACAGAAAAGGCAGGGATGGAGGGAAGAACGGACTCCCAAACTCAAATATCGTTAGAATTTTCAGTCCTATTCTCTAGTGTTTGTTTACTGGCTTTTTCTACCTTATTGTCTATGAGTTTGTTCACAGACAGATAAACATGGCTAAAAGCAACTCAGGACTTAAATTCTTATAACTTTTTCTTCTTAAATTTAGACTTTGGAGTTATGTTTGTTTTGGAGTTATGTTAAACAAACTTAGGTTTGTTTTCAAATCCCAACTCCATAATTTACAAGCTTTGTGATCTGGGAGATTTATTTTGAAATAAATTTCTTATGTAATTTCTACATTTCTTAATGTAATAAAATTAAGGGTACTTATCAATTAGCTTATTTCAATCATTTAATGAGATAACTTATGTACAATGTATAGCATAATATTTAATACATGGTATATATTGAAAATATCGGTTCCCAGTCTAGAGGAAAGTAATCCAGGTTAGTGAAGGAAAGTAAGCCCCTAACTTAATTGTCATGAACTATTATGTTGATGTAGGTCAATCAGGCATTTCTTTTTAGAAATTTGAACTAAGAAACATGGAATGAAGGGTGGGTTGTGGGTAGGAGGACCAGTTAGCATTTGGAACTAAATCTGAAAGTTTATGATATAGAGTGATTATAAAGACTATGAGAACAATGTGGAAGTCTAGTTCATGAAGGAATTAGATACTGGGAGTAACTGAAACCATGAGTTATTCCTACTACTTTTTAGAGTCTACACTCTCTCACTAGGTAATCTCAGTCAGTCTGCTGATTTTAAATATAATCTTCATACCAATAATTTCCAAATTTCTATCTAGAACTCTCACCTCTCCACTAAATCCCAAACTCATATATACAATAACCTTTTTGAACACTTAGATGTCTAACAGATATCACAAAACATGTTGAAACAGAACTCTTGGTTTTACCCTTCCACCCTTCCACCCTTCTGCTCCTCTGCCAGTCTCACTCATCTTAGCAAATGCAACCACAATCTATAGGTAGTGAGGACAAAAGTTTAGGAGTGATCCTTCACTTATTTTTTCCTCTCATATTTGACACACAATTTGACAACTAGTCACATTAGCTTTACTTTCCAAACATATTCAACATACACCACTTTTTCTCCATCTGTGTTGCCAACAACTTAGTTCAAACCATCCTCATTTCTTACAGGTGCTATTGAATTGTCATCCAACTAGTTCCCTACATTTACTTTTGCCCCTTCATGATCCATTTAGTAATCATAGTGGAGCAAAAATGACCCTTTAAAAATATAAAACAGGGGCATCTGGGTGGCTCAGTCGTTAAGCGTCTGCCTTCGGCTCAGGTCGTGATACCTGGGTCCTGGGATCGAGCCCCGCATCGGGCTCCCTGCTCAGTGGGGGGCCTGCTTCTCCCTCTCCGACTCCCCCTGCTTGTATTCCCTCTCTCACTGTGTCTCTCTCTGTCAAATAAATAAATAAAATCTTTAAAAAAATAAATAAAACAATTATTGGGGGAAACTCATCAATATGAATATGAAGACTGAATTTTCACAAGAGAAATAACAATGTATACTTCATTTTAATCATCCATTATCATCCATCTCTCCATCCAACAAACATATAGTAAGAATGCCATGCAAAATGCCAGTACCGGAAAATCTAAATCATTCAATAAATACCATTACCAATATTATTAAAGTATTGATCAATATTATTACCATATTTATTGAATGAGCACACCCATTGTGTTAAGACTTTACATGCAATATCATCTTTAGTCCTCACAAAAATCTTACGAGGGGGATAATATTATTATCTACATTTTACATATAAGGAGATAAAGTCTTATAGAAGTTGAGTCACATATTCTAAAGTCCGTGAACTACCAAATATCCAAACTTAAAAAATCAAAATCTTAAAGGAAACATAATAGTAGAGAATGGAGAAATCTAATATTCAGTGAGTAGATGAGTCACATTATTGGAGAACAACAGAATACAGACTTATAAAGCCCCACTGCTGAGATTTCAGACTGTCTTAAACTAGTTGCTATGAGGCATAGGTTTATTACATCTTCTCTACTTTTTGTTGTGCAGTAGCACAGTTTTAGGGGAGATCCCAGGCATGTGCATCATTAGAGTTTTGTTTAAATAAAAATTAACAGAAATAAATTGTTACTTTTTCCAACCCCTTTGTTTTATTTAACTAGTGAAAATTCCAATGTAACTTATTATTTACTTCCAAAGATTCCATTATTTTCACAACACTTTTTCTGCTATGTTGACAGGAATTTAACAAGGGATTAAAATTTATTAACTTCTATTATTCTTTGTAGCTACAAGGTTCTCAAGTCCATGATGCATTCCCAGTTACAGATTCTTTACATTGTGAAATAGGAGATTTCATTAAAATTAAGTAAAACATGGTTCTGCATGTATGAAAAGATTCATAAGATAAAGGCCCATTTTGTATCTTTATTTGGTTCAAATTTTCAAAATTAAATTGAAAACCTCTGTGTATATTATGGTAATGTCCTTAGCCATTCAACATTGCCAAAACTTATTTTTTTCCTTTTTATATTCTCCAAATACTCTACAACCTCAGAGATTTCTCTCCCTTTTGGGTCATAAGTTTTGATTCCCCAATGCCACTGCATTGCTGTTATCCAAAATCCTATTAATGACTCCTTGTTATTTTCCAAATCACTCTGCACAGTATTCCTGCTCTGTTCAATATACTGACAGTTAAGTCTGTAAGTATTTTATTTCATTCAGTTCTTACTTTTCTCATCACTGTGATTCAAATTTTCTCCACCCTTTATTTTCTCTCTTATACTGGGTATCTGGAATTATCTGGACAACTTTTTCTTCCTTTTTATTAAATTTTATCTTAATGCCTTCCTTATCACAGGGAAAATTCTCCTGCCAATTAATTCATTCAGATCTTTGCAAAATGTGTAGTCTAGCTTGCCAAGAACCCCTTTGTATAGAATCCTAAACTCTGTAACCTGCTGTTTACTTAACGTATCTTTTCATTCCAAAGTCATAACACTCAGCTAGAAGGAATAAAAAAAGGCAACAGAATCCATCAGATTTCTTCCCAGAACCTCAAAAACCTGATAGTTATTTTCCAGCTTTGGGCTAAGTGCATTATTTGTATTCATTTTAGTTAAGCTGGGTTCGAAGCCGTCTAGTCATTTCAATGGGTCATAACTATCTAAATATGTTTAAACTCTGATACACTCATCAACATTAGTTACTATCACCTCTTATTAGCAGTTTCTTAATAACCTTTGAGGAGAGAAATTTTATTTCTAATTACCAATCTCTAAGTCATTTCTGTGTGTATGAATTGTTACTTCTTTAGAAGGTTTAGGAAGACACTTGTAAAGAAATGCATATGTGTTGAATAAGGCTCTAAAATTTATTTTCATGTTCATTTTTCCATTTAGCAACCTTTGACACTAACCTGCTAAAACATTTGCTCAGAAATGTAGAGGACATGTTTACCCCATTTCCTACTGAATACTGATTCATATAACTATGAGAAAAGCATGTGTTTTAAACATTTTTATCCCTTAGAGCTACCAGCAAATGATTCTTCAGCTGATTTCTTCAAAGCATTTTTCATATCACACAAGCACAGTTTGTATTTGCTCTTACTTGTAACACTTTTCGAGTGACTCCTATATTTTAATTAAAATGCATCCAACTGAAAAGTCATTAGCATAATGTGTAAGAAGGTGGTAAATACTAGATTTACTAATATGGATAATAAGATGAGTGTTGTTCATTATATACCCTTTTCAATCATCGAATTCTGTGATGGTTAAAATAAAGATTATTCAATAAAAAGTGCCAACCTTGATCCTTATTTCTTAAAATTTCTGCCTGCTTCTATAAATACACATCATAATATCTTTTTCTTAGGTCACATATTCCTTTTGCCATTAATCTTGAAGTTTACCAAAAATGAGTTCAAAAAAAAAAAAAAAAAGGCTGGGAATACTGATAACAAGTATTAAACTGAACCAATCTTAACTTCCGCAAATTAAGTGAAAATTTTTCACATAAAAAAAAACTGCTTCCCTTCTGCCTCCTTGGAAAATATGCAGTACTAAATACCTTAAGTATTTCCTGCATAGACACTGAAAAACCATAAACAGAATGAATAAATACGAAGTCTATTCACATTTATGAATAAAACTCATTAAAATACATGGGAGCCTGAATAAATGTAACAGATATAGCAGGTCCATGGATAAAAACAGTATTGTAAAGATACATATAATCCATCTTTTTGAAGGTCACCTTGTCAGCACACATCAAATTTAAATTTTTATACCCTTTGATACAATATGTCTACTTTTAGAAATATGCCATAGAAATACAAGAATGTTCACTGAAAAGTATTGCTATTAGTGAAAAATTAGAGACAAACGAAATATCTACAATAGGTCAATGGGTAAATAATGGTTGATCTATACTTTACATAGAGTTGTTAAGCTCATTCATCATTCAAATCATTCAATAATTCATTCAATAAATATTTATTAAGAACGTGTCATGTGGCAAATGAAAATGTAAGACAAACTCTCTGCTTTCACAGAATATTTATCAGGTGATACCTTGTTTTAAAGAAAATTAAGAAGAAACATTATGAAATACCACTGGTGAAAAGTGCTATAGAGAAAAATAAAATGAAGTAAGGTAAGGGAGCTGTGAGTGAACAAGACAGGTGTTCTTTTATAGAAGATAATCAAGTGATATCTGAAACTTAACTGAGGGGGCAAGACAAGAAGAAATATGGGGGAAGAGCATTAAAGGAAGAGGAAATAGATCAAAGGGCACGAGTTGGGAGCAAGTGCAACTTATTTGAGAAACAGCAAGGGGCCAGTGTGACTAGAGTTCAGTGTGTAAGGGTGGCAGAGGTTAAGAAATGAGTTCAAAGAGATAGCTGAGAAGAAAGATCACTAAGACTCAAGCAGGCTATAGTGAGGATTTTGACTTTTGCTCTTAATAAGATTTCAAATGACTGGAAGGTTTTGTCATGAGGAATGATGAGATCTGGCTTATATTTTAAGTGGGTCATTCTGGTTGCTATCTGGATAATAGGCTGCAGAAGGCAAGTGACGGAGGGACATCAGTTAATATGCTATTAAAATAGTTCAAGTGAGAGGAGATAGTCTCTAGACTAAAATAGCAGCAGTAAATGTAATGATACCAGATATATTTTAAGGCTGACCTGATAGGACTTGCTAATGATTTGGATATGGGGTGGGGTATAAGAGAAAAAGGGAATGGCAAGTATGAGATAGGTCAGCACATGCTAATATAGAAGGTTGCTTATGATGTATTATCAAGTGAGATCAAACAAACCTGCATAAAAAATTTGTAGAACTGGACCATTTTAATTTTTTTTTTAAAGGCCTGGAAAGATAGATACTGATAAGGGAAATTTTCAACTTTGAATTGTAGGCCTTGCTTCTGGGTTCCCAGGGAAGCTATACTTTAACATTTAGCAAGGTCAAAATGACTACCTGAAACCTCAAACCATGGGCTCTATTTCTGCCCCAAGCAGACTGTAAATCTGCTTAAAGAAAGTAACCAAAAGGAGCATTCTGAACAGAAAAGATAAGAAAAAGTAAGAAACTTTCCTGCCTCCCATAAGATTAAAGTCATACAGCCTGCATATACTAGAAACTTAAGATAAGGTCTCAACTTTCCGAAAAGTTAATTTATAACTTTTTATGTAAAAAATGTATATAACCTTGCAAAATGTTCCCTTACTGGAGCACTCTCTTATTTGTGAAAATTGTGTATCCCAGGCAGCTGTCCTAACTTGGGCTGGAATAAAGCTCTCTCTCTCTTTCGCTCTCTTTTTTTTAATTCTGAAAGGTTTGTTCATTTTGTGTCAACAATACCAAGTTTTAATTAGGAGTTAACACTAAGGAAGTAGTTAACGTCCTTTAAGAGAGCAAGTAGAAGCCAAAAACTTCATATTTTACTTCATGGACTTTGCTATTATTTATTTTATTGCTAATATGTATAATTTCTGTAAGTAATACAAATACAGGGGTGCCTGGGTGGCTAAGTTTGTTAATTATTTGCCTTTGGCTCCAGTCATGATCTCTGGGTCCCAGGATGGAGCTTCCAGTCAAGCTTCCTGCTCAGCGGGGAGTCTGCTTCTCTCCCTCCTCTCTCTCTCTCTTTCTCTCTCCCTCTGTTCCTCTCCCTGACTCGTGTTCTCATTCTCTCTCTCAAATAAATAAATAAAATCTTAAAAAAAAGAAATACAAATACAAAAGTGGAAAAATGTATATATGATTACATTAAACATAAAGCTTCTATTTTGAAGATACTACAAAGTGACAAGACAAATTATAAACTTTAAGTACTTACAACATATGTAATAATAAATATGTTCAGAATACATATCAGAACATATAAAATGAATTCTCAAAATTCGACAAGAAAAAGAAAACATAAAATGAAAAGAGGAGCAAAATACTTGAACAAAAAAGGAAAAAAGAATGGCTAATAAATATGAAAAGAAACTCACTCTCATAAATGAACAGGAAATGCAAATTAAAAATACCCTGAAATTATTTTTTTTACATCCACTGGCCTGGTAAAAGTTAAGTAGTCAAATTAATTATTATTACATGTGATGTGAAGATATAAAGCTATGTATAAAAATGTGAAGTAACAGACACTCTTATCCATTGTTGGTAAAATGTAAATTAATACAGCCACTTTATGAAATACTGCATTGTAAAATAAAGTTGTAAATATATTAAAAAAACTATTTTAAAATTGCTTCTGTAGTGAAAGAAAGGAGAGATGATAACACGAGTCTTTAAATTAGAGGTGACTATAGCTCTGATAATTCACTTGTAATTTTCAATAACATAAATACTAAATGATTTACTAATCAACTTCTCAATAGATAGTGATTAAAACATTTAAAATGTAAAATTTGTACTTTATTTTTCAAAGATATAAATACTAAATTGGGTTTCCAAATGCAATTTCTCATTAAAAAAATTAAGTATTTGGTTGGCATACAACAAAGTATGGCAAACCTAAGTTACTTGGTATGGTGAAAAATATAGGCTACGGAAAATACAGAAAATCCTGAATTCAAATACTGACCCTGATACTAAATAGAAAGTAAGTTTAGAAAACGTATCTATTATGTGTGCGTCACTGTGCTCAGTGGTGCTTATCAGGTTATTCAACACAAGGCTCCAACCATAACTAGCTCCCCTTCTTGTCTGGATGGGGGTAATGAGGGGAAGCTAAGCGATGAGTCTCTTCCTGGTATAGCATGGAAGAATGGGACAAGTACTCAGTCAGCTTGGGTAATAAAAAAGGATTAAGTTTTCCAAGAACCCTGGTTGCCAGAATTAGGGCTACCAACCTTTTCTACCTTGAGCTCAAACCATGTAAACCACAGTTACCTAGATTGCTGAAAAATAGCAAACCAACTCTTTAATTCCAATCTTCCTTCCTTACCAGAGACCATGCTACTTTTTCACGACTACCCCAGGTCATAGAGATCTCTTCTTTTTCTAAATTACCATAAATCTATGGACTATGAAACCAAGTTTGCATTTATAATGTACTCAGCACAGTTTTCTGTGTTTGTAATAAAGGAAAGAGTTTATAACTTAGAAATTTCAATCAAAAGATGTGATTTTAACCCATGACTTTAACACAGTGATTTGAATAAATTTAATTACTTAATCTTATCTAATCTTCAAATTCTGTATCTATACAATAAAGAAAAAATATGACTTCACAGGGTTGATATGAGGGTGTTATACCTCCATAACTTAAGATATTGATAAACTTTGAGGTACAATGTAAAACAGAGCTATGATAATGATGATGCCGATTTTTGAGTTCATAATCTATTATATCATAAGCAGGGATTGTCTCTTAAATACCTGAATTCTTTCAGCTAAAAATTATTTACCTTTTTACTAGGAAGTATTAAAAACTGAGTAGTTAGTAATGAGTACTTTATAAATACTATTGCTTTATCAAGTAAGTTCCTCTTCATTAAAATAAAAGATAATGAAACTAAAGAAGGCATATTTCAATTTTTTTACATCACAAATATGAGATAAAGTATATTAGAACAAGAATTTAAATCAAATTATAGGTAAAAATTAATGCAGGATACAAAAGTAGATGGTATGGAACCAGCATCTGGTTGTAAGACAGATATTGGTGATGCTAAAGAAAATGTGCCTTCTACCAGTGCATTTATTATTTTTTCTTGAAAATGGGATTTGAAACAATGAAGCAATTAATGAATAAGAAATGAGTTATTTTCACTATTATGTCACTGCCAACACTGAATATCAGATCTTAACTAAATAAAAAGAAAAGCTAAGAAGTCAAAACTAAAATATACTTTATAACCAAAGAATAATAAAAAGAAAACATAAACATAGGCTAAATTATAAGAAAATTGTAATTAGTCAATACCACCTCTCTTAAATCACTAATGCCAATGGAAAATATTTCAATGTTTAATGCTGAAGAACTAGGTAGAAATTATATTGGTAAAAATAATATATCACAATGGAAAATGGCAATTGTGATGTGTACAGAAATATACATATATAAAGTAATGAAAAGTGGGGCGCCTAGGTGGCTCAGTTGGTTAAGCATCCAACTCTTGTTTTCAGCTCAGGTTATGATCTTAGCGTCCTGGGAACGAGCCCTGTATCGGGCTCCCCACTCAGCAAGGATTCTACTGGTCTCCCTCTCCCTCTGCCTCTCTCCCTACTTGTGCTCTTTCTCATAAATCTTTAGAAAAGTAAAGTAATGAAAAGTGAATAAAGTTCAACTTGGACATATACAGTAAAACAATACTTAAAATTATGTCACAGAATCAGGAGGCGTGAAAGTAGACAAATAACTAGTTATTAAGGAGCAAATGTGTCTTCGAAAGATTCTTTCTTACAAATGATTATCAGTTGTTTCTGTTTAATTTCCATTGTTCAGTATTTTCAATTTTAAAAATCCAATTACTAAAGCTATTTGTTCATGAATTAGTACATTACCAGCTGAGAAAAAGGCACAGTCCTTGACTTCACAGAATTTCAAGTTCATAAAGGAGAGAGCCACAAGTCAGTACACCTCAGAACAGCAAGGGCAATAAGGGTTACACCACCATTCTGCACAAGATGCTATGGGAGCCTAGGATCAACAGTGATTAACTCTTGCCTAAGAGGTCCTAGGCTTCACAGACCAGACATGGTATCAGTATGTGAATTGGGGAATGAACGGTCTTAGCCAGACCAAGAACTAGAAAATAAGAGAATCACTAGTAGGTAGAGAGAAACAGATTAGAAATTATGCCCACAGGGCTCTAAGATTGAAATTGTGTTTGGAACATAAGGCTGTTGGAAAGAAAGAATATGAAACTGGAAATTCAGGTGCACACTAGGTTTCCAAGAATCCACAGAGCCCGTTAAATAGAGCAACTTCAGATAATGCAAGTCATCGAAGGCTTTAAAACTGAGGTTGGCCTAGACAGAACTTCATTAAGTTAGAAGACATTGAGTGAAAAGGACATTATTTTAGAAAGTGAAGGACACAAAGAGTGTAGTGTTAAGACTGTTAAGTTTGTGGACATAAAGCATTTAATGTTAAGACTTGAATTTCTAGTAGTCAATATGGATTATGCTACTGGGGCTCAGATAAAAGTTCAGGACTGTAGAAAATATTTTGATTAATATCTAGCCTTCTATGATTATGGTAGCCACAGATGAGATGTCGCAGGGGGGAATAAGTTTAAACAGTAAAGGAAAAATGGAACAGAAAGCGCTGAAAACACTGATACTTAAATAGCAAGGAGAGAAAGGAAAAAATACAATTTAAAATTGTATTTGCATTAAGTAAAAAATTTCAGGAGTAAATTCTCCTCATTCCTCTTTCCTTCCTTTTTAATGCTTTTAAGTCATTAAAATTGTTACCTATTTAACCCTATATCATTCTCTTGCAATCCCTATTAATTATAGAGGTTTAATGTCATATACTGTACTAATAGATAATACTATTTAGCATGTTATATGCACACTTCATTAAATATCTCATTGAATTCTCAAAACAATCCCATGAGGTCATTAATTATTATTAACCAAATCTTACTAATAAAGAAACTGACGCAGAGAGTGGTTAGGTGATATACCCAAAGTTACACAACTAATAAATAATGGAGCAGAGTTTTGAAAACAAAGCCCACCTTCTCATCAACTACATTACTTCTATATACTTCATATCTTTTATTACCAGTAGTTACTTTTGTTTTATGTTATCATTTTCACCTTAATGATTTTAATTAAATTCTGTATTATAATTAAATTTAAAAGAAGTGAAAAACCACCTACAACTCCTACTCTATCAATCAGTAACCTAGCCAGATTCTCATTTATCGAGGACCTGGTATATACCTATAAATAAACAGCAGTGTTCTTGGTTTTGAATTAATAATTAAGTGCAACAGACATAGTAATAATCCAACACCAAAGTTTCATCTAACATCATATTTGTTTAGTGTTATGAAAGGATATAGGGAACACAACCAAATTCCATACACAGCAATAGGCAACAGCATAGCAGGAGACTCCAAGGCAGGGCTTCCAAACATCCCACTCACTCAGAATTGAGGACATAGAATCAAAAAGACAATACAGGGTATGTGAAGACAACCTCATTTCAGGAAACCAATCAGCACTGAGCCCCTTAAGCTTTTATACCTTGCTCTGATTCTCTGATGTATCAATATAGTTACTTATCACCCAGGAAGCCATCTCAACAATTAGGTACAGGTATTTGGTTTAATAAAAAGTAACCTGGCCAGATTCTCATTTATTTTGGATCTGGTAGATACCTATAAATTCCTTGAATTTGTGGTACAAGGAGGCTGTCTGGAGATAAGAGAAAAGATGACTAACCAGTTATTAATACTTTCCTTCCACCATGAATTTAATTACAACATGAAATGATTTCATTTAATTCATCTTTATTAAAATATAATTACATGTTAAATGCTTGTTGAGGTTTTTCTTAAAATTGAATTTTTTAAAGATTTTATTTATTTGTCAGAGAGAGAGAGCACAAACGGGGAGCGGCAGGCAGAGGGAGAAGCAGGCTCCCCGCTAAGTCCCCAATGTGGGACTTGATCCCAGGACCTTGGGATCATGACCTGAGCTAAAGGCAGATGCTTAACCGACTGAGCCACCCAGGAATCCCTAAAATTAATTGATTTTTAAGATATCTAATCTCTTCTAACTTTCAGGGAAGCAAAGTAACATCAATAAGATCTGTTACATTTTCTTAAAGCTTAAAGAATGCACTGATCCTTAATATTTGAAATATATTTTAAAATATCCAAAATTATACCAAGGTCAAATATGAATTGTAACAGAGTACAGACTTTGGAGTCACCAAAAAAAAAAAAAAAGTTTCTTTTGCGTGGTAGCAATGATAGAAAATGTCCTTGATGACTTATAGGACAAACAAAGCATATAAAGTACATATGAAAATAACTGATCTATAAAACAACCTAATTTTTAAATGAGTATATCTATTTTAAGAACATACGAAGTGTATTTTACCAAAGTGCAAATGAAAATCCCAATTTTTGCCCTTGTACTTATTTTTAAATGGTTGGGAAAAATAATCTATCAAAAACGTGTGTAGATTTTTATTTATTAAAATCACATGAAGAATTTTACTGAGAAAATGTTGATTTATTACAGTTTTGCCATATTTCCTTTTCTCCATATACATTTTGGGGGCTGATACTATTTCCTGTGTATCAGAACCATAATGGTTTTAATAACTGCAAATTTGCTCTCCACTTTTCTGCAGCCTTTAAGATATGCTTAAAGTTCTCAACTTCAATGTCTCAGTTTTATTAGTAATTATAGATTTATATATTTTTCATCATTTGATTATAGATATAAATCCATGAGTATTTTTGTGCTGCACTAAGTGATTACCTTTTTTTTACTTAACCCTCAAAAATCTATAAGGTAGGTGACATTATTTTAGTTATTTTATAGATGAGAAAACTAAATATGGAATTGCTAAGTGTTCTGACAAAAGTCATACAGATCTATATTTTTATCTTGTCAGGCTAGGAATGTATAATTCTTTTTAGAGTAAGTTGAGAACCTGTCCTAACTCCAGTATCTGGCTTATACAACCTTCATTAGCCTTGGTCATATACAAATTAGTTGCTCATTCAATTTGTCCAGATGTGCAATTCAGAATACAGGGTAAGTGAAGACTATTTCCTTTCAGGGAATCCATCAGCTCTGGGGCTCCCTACTGGACAACACAAGTCTATAAAGGAAAACAGACTCTTGGGGAAGATGGTAAATATGGAATCACAAAATCTATTTAGGGGTATTTTATTAATCCAAGGGAAAGGTGATAGTATCATGGACCAGAGTGGTTACAGTAATGGTTTTAAAAAGCAATCAAGAAACAGACTCTTAACTACAGAAAACAAATTGATGGTTACCAGAATGGAGGTAGATTGGGGATGGGTTAAATGCGTGATGGGGATAAACAAGTACACTTGTTATGATGAGTATCAGGTGTTGTAAGGAAGTGTTGAATCACTATATTATACACCTGAAAATAATATATAGTGTATGTTAACTGGAATTTAAATAAAAAAATAAATAAAATTTTTGTTTTAAAAGAAAAAAAATTCTGAATATATTTTTAAAGGAAAGCCAGAGAAATTTGCTGTTGAACCCATTATAAAGTTTGAGAAAAAGTGAAGTAAAAAAAAAAATACCTTCCAAGTTTTTGTCTAAAGGTCCTGGAATACTGGGATCTCCCTTTTGTGAAACAGTGATTACTGTGGAAGGAACAGGTTGAGGTGGGTTAGTAAGGAGTTCAGATTTGTATATGTTATATAAGATGCCTGATAGACATCCAAGTTGACCAGGTACACTTCTGGATGTACAAGTTTGAGTTCAGAGGAGAAATCTAGGTTGGAACATATATTCAGGATTCAGTTAATATAAAATCTTGAGGCTGAATAAAACCACATGGAGAGTAAATGGCAATATGAGAATCAAATTACTGATCCTTGGAGGAGAAATCAACAAAGAAAATAGAAAAGATAAGAAAAGAACCAAAATAGACTGATGTTATGGAAACTAACTGATAGAATTGTTTCTAAAAAGAGGTAGCTAATATATATGATTAATGTTGTTGATAATTCAAATAAAATGAAGGCTGAAAATTGACTTCTAAATTTGACAATGTGAGCATATGATCTTGAGCTGGGTTGTTTTGGCAGAACAGTTGGACAAAAGTGGAATGCTTTTGTGAGAAAAGATGGGGAATACAGACAGCCCTTGCATGGAGAAGTAATGAAGACAACGTATAGATAATTTTTCAAGGAAATTTTTTTAGAGAAACGTGTAGTACCTGAAGGGGGATGAACATATGGCAGCATATTTATATGCTGATGTATATAATATAATTGATGATGCATTAGATTAATACTATTAATATTAGAGAACATGTATCATGAATTGCATAATTCACCTTTCTTACATTTCAATGATAACTTCCAAAATCTTAAATTCACTTTTGTTATTTCCTTTATTTTCATTTAATAGTTAATTTTTATAGTTTATTCCCCAGGAAAATATAGGCTGCTAGCTCATCTTTCCTCTACAATTTTCATATGATGTATGTATGCATACATATGTGTGTATATGTAGAGACACTTATATGTATACTTCACATAAAGATATACAGTCTCTACTATGAGACAGAATGAGAGGTTTGAACTAAATTATCTCTTACACCCCAGATCCTTTTTAAAGGACTAGAATCCTTTCTTACAGTCCCTCCAGAGATTTGCTTCATTTATTGGGACTAGTTATTTATAGAGCTATTGCTCAACTTCACCTGTCACTATGAACTCCTAAAACTTTTTTTTTAAAGATTTTATTTATTTATTTGAGAGAGAGAGAATGAGAGAGAGCGAGTACATGAGAGGGGGGAGGGTCAGAGGGAGAAGCAGACTCCCTGCCGAGCAGGGAGCCCGATGCAGGACTCGATCCAGGGACTCCAGGATCATGACCTGAGCCGAAGGCAGTCGCTTAACCAACTGAGCCACCCAGGCGCCCTGAACTCCTAAATCTGATGTATTGATGACCCTTTCTTCTTGACTGAAAAAAAAATATGTTTACCACTTCAATTAAAATTATTTATTAACAGGATTAATGACGTTTTTCCTCTATCTCAATCTCTTAGAAAATTTTGTTCTTGGTCCATTTTTATCTTAACATTTGTTGCCTGTCTCTTTTCAGTTTTGGTGATGCATACTGTACAGAACTTAGAGCAGCTAAATTTGTTAGCAGTGCTCTCATTTATAAAAAATAAAGGACTCCATGCTATTCCTTACTTTAGGGTTATGTTTATTATTGCTTATTTTATTTAGACTGATAACTAATCAGTTCATTCTCATTGAGTCTTTACTCAATGCAACGTGAAAAAGTTAGAATTTTTTAAAATAGGATTTGGACCACCATTCTAGTCTGTCCAAATTAGCAATGTGTTAGGCCATTAAGAAAAGATAGCCTCATATGCCAAAGTTGCTTTACAGTTTCCAGGTAGATGGATTTATAAATGCTTCTGAAATTAATAAATACAAAGTGTTAGGAACCAATAGCCTATTTTATCTATGAAGCATATCTTTTTGCCAAGATTTTTTTGTTTGTTTGTTTTTGTTTTAGCAAGGGAAGAGAGGGAAGAAGAGAGGGAGAGAGAGAATCTTAAGCAGGTTCCACACCCAACCCAGTGTGGAGCACAATGTGGGGCTCAATCTCACAACCCCTGAAATCATGACCTGAGCCAAAATCAAGTCAGACAACTTAACCGACTGATTCACCCAGGTGCCCCACCAAGTATTTTTTTTTAATGTCTTTGTACATTTAGTTCTATCAACAAACTTCCTGTGTAATTAATATTTTAAAATCAATTTATCAAACCTCATAGGAGACAGAAACAATGATATATTGAGATACGATCACTTCTACCAAGGAGTTTACAACTGAATACTAAGGAAAGAAGAATAAGAACAACAAAGCACACTTCCCTGAAATAATAACTGTAATACAAGGCAAATATGATAAAGGCTATAAACCGAGTATAGATTTTTCTGTGAAAAAGTTGGAGAGAGAACTATAAACAATTAGAAAGATGTCTTAAACTTTAGAAGTGTCATGCTTGGATTGAGCAGGCATGTAAATATATACGATTATAACATTAGCTCTTATACACATGCAAAGATAATTCCTACTTTTTGTGCACTCATCATTTCAGAATTAAACTGTCAGTGGTATAACTATTGCTTTTCTTATATCTTTTACTTAAAAATTAACTTCATTTATTATGTTCCTATAGTTGAAGTATGTTTCCCATTCTTCATTTACATATCTTTTGATTACTTCTAAGTGACTATATCTTTTAAAAGTCTTGACTGTGCCTTATGTGTGTGTGGTGCAGAGGTGCACCATTCCTGGAAGTACCGCAATACCGGTCGATGGAAGGGAGTGGATGGAGCAAGCCAATATTCCACCTCCCTGCGCCAAAAATCCATTTACATATTATCTTCAGATAGAGGACATATCAGATATCAAGCTGATAATAACAGATACTACATTTGATTTAGCCAAAAGGCCAAGAAGCAATTGACTATGTTTTTTAAAAAAAATACATCAGTTACAATTACAATGTGCAACCTCTAGTCATGGAATTACTATCATCCCTCTTTATTGCAATGCATTTCAATAATCTGAGTGGAGATTCATTATATTTCAAAATATACAAAATCTGAAATTTAGGTTTTGAGATTAGTCTTTAAAAAATGCCCTTTTAAGGTCGTTTTGCTACCTCACTCACCTATCTCTCCAGAGTCCTCCTAGGTATGGAGAATTAACAACATTATATGAATATTTAATTACCTTTAAACTTTCACTTGGAATCAAGGGCAATAATAAATATAGAGCTTGAGGTATAGAAAAAAGAGCATATAGAAACTACCTACTGCCATTTATGTAGTATATATACAAGTGCTTGAAAAAGTTGATATACATTTTTATAATCATTTAACCTCAAACTCTAGTATAATGGATTAATAACAGCTTGATATTTTTATAGTATGTATAAAATAGAACCATGATGTTTTTAATTAGCTAATTTTACATGCTTTAAAACCATATTTCAAAAATATTTTTGAGAAGCCAGATGTTTCTCACTGATATATATTTAATTAAGAAATAAATGGTAAGTTCAAACTAAAAGTACAGACTTTTTCATGTACTTAATTCTGGGGCCTAAAAAGACAAACTGCCATAGAAAAAAAATCTTTCTACTTAAAAATATATGTTATTAAGGAATATGTTGTTTTCCTAGAAACTTTTCCAACCTGGCTCCTATGGAGCTGCAGCATGTACATCCAGAGGAGAAGTAACATCAGGGTCTGGTGAGGTGGTCTCTTCAGTGCCTTCTCGAATTTTCCCCCCTTTTAGCAGTGTTGAAAATAGGTCTGGAAAAGCATAGGAAAGCTATATCAAATTTTCCTTAGGAGGTTTTTTCCATACTGTTTTAGCAACTTTGCATGGTGAAGGTGTTACATGGTATGACATACATATTCATTTTCACTAATGAGTCCTCCCATGTAAAATTAACCAAATCCTCAAGAAAAATATAATTACAGGGGCGCCTGGATGGCTCAGTCGGGTAAGCCTCTGCCTTCAGCTCAGGTCATGATCTCAGGGTCCTGGGATGGAGTCCCACATTGGGGTCCCTGCTCAGCGGGGAGTCTGCTTCTCCCTCTGCCTCTGCCCCTCCCCCCATTTGTGCTCACTCTCTATTGCTCTGTCTCAAATAAATAAAACCTTGAAAAAAAAAAAAGAAAAATATAATTACACTGCATTAATTCAAATCAGGCTATATTTGAAAATATGCTTGTGTGAGTCAGATCAGAAGCATACTTAGAACTACACAAACATAAAAATGCTTTCTAAGGAAAACTGAACTATTTAGGATGGTTATCCTATATTCAAATTGAAATATGATGCTTTAGGACAATATGTCTTTTGATATGCTCTCTTTATAAGCTAGATTTTTAAAAATATTTAAATATTATATGCTCTTATACAGTCCAGAAAAATGAAATGCATTGTTTAATGAGTATAAATAAGAATTACCAAAAATGAAAATATCACTAATTACATTTCCAATCCTGAATGAAAAAGATAATACTGCATGTTGGCCGATATATATCATCTTTAATTTGTTGAAATGATCAGTGTAATTAGTTACAACATGAGAAATATATTTTGATTTGATTCTTCCCCAAGATTGACTACCTGACATGTAGTAAAACTCTTGGTGATTTAGTTATAGTTGTTTTCTAAAATCCATAAAAATGTTGATTATGTATTATCTTCTGGTTTAGTGAAAATGAATGTAGTAATAAATACTTAAAGAAGAGAGGTTGCTAAAACAGTAACCATTAATATAAATACTCAGTGTTACTGGATTAAACTTTATAAGGCTTGGATGGATATTAGAGAGCCAATATTTGAATTTCTGTAGTATAACTGAAAGTGGATATAAATAATAAACAGTGTATCACCATTTTTTATGGTGCTAGAATATTTTTTAAAAAAACAAGTAATGGCGAAAACTTTTATGTGCTAGGAGCAAAGATAATATTTAAAGTCATCATATTTAATGGACTTTTTTTTCCTATCCCATGTTTTCATATTTAAGATAGATAGTACTTTAGGAAAAATACAGTTGAATTATCTGATTGTTTTATGGTCCTTAATCTGTTAACACTTACTTCAATGTCATTTGCCTTCCCAATTGCCCACTCCTAAGTTTATAACTTTATCTAAACCTCACTGATACTGAAAACACTGTAAAATAATGTAAATGCTATAAATTAATTTTTACAAATATTCTTATACCCACCTGCCATATGATTATGACACATACATACAGTGAAATTATAGTTGCCCAATATGTAGTTTGTTTAATGAAACACAAAATCAGTAGAAATGTCTATTTCCACTTGATATATTTTGTCAGATTTTTTAGAAATCTCTATTTGGTTATTTCAAAACAACAGTTAAAAATTGACTCTAAAAAACAAATGATACACTGGGGAGGGTATGTGCTCTGGTAAGCGCTGTGAATTGTGCAAGACTGTTGAATCTCAGATCTGTACCTCTGAAACATAATGCAATATATGTTAAGAAAAAAAAAAAGAAGAAGAAGAAGGTAGCGGGAGGGGAAGAATGAAGCGGGGGAAATCAGAGGGGTAGACGAACCATGAGAGACAATGGACTCTGAAAAACAAACTGAGGGTTCTAGAGGGGAGGGGGGTGGGAGGATGGGTTAGCCTGGTGGTGGGTTTGAGGAGGGCACATTCTGCATGGAACACTGGGTGTTATGCACAAACAATGAATCATGGAACACTTCATCTAAAACTAATGATGTAATGTATGGGGATTAACATAAGAATAAAAAAAAAAAACAAGTTGGGGCCAATGCAAAAAAAAAATGATAATTTACAACTAAGATAAAAACAAATATGTTAATATAATTTCTTTAATAATGATGGGAAAATAAAATTAGAATTGATCTTTAAGAATAAACTCTAAATACAAAAATGAAATCCAAAGCTTCCAGGAAGGAAAATCTGATAGAAATTAATCCTGACCTCTGTGACTTAAATTTAATCATGGAACACTACGTCAAAAACTAATGATGTAGTATATGGTGACTAACATAACATTAAAAAAAAAAAAGTTAAAAATCAAAATAGAGAAAGGTATTCTATTTACAAACAACTGTCTTTGTGGCTTAAATATGTGCAAATTTATTTCTCCCTGTGGAAAAGAAAACTCATTAAAATAGGAAAATACATTTTGTATTTTGATAGAAAAACTCTATTAATAATTTAGCATGAACAGTACAATATTGTGGGGGGAAAACCCTATGATTTAATGACAAATTTCTAAAATGACAATATTCACCAATAGATATTGCAGAAACTTAAAGAAAATCATGAACAATCAGAACACCTGATTATGAACAATAAGAAAACCTGCGAAACTGAAAAGTGTGCTCAGAGACAGCTTGCTGTGACCCAAACCCTATAAAATAGAAGGTGCATTTCTTTAAGATCGGCTGTAACATAAGCAAATAAAATCCTTACAAGATAGCTACAAAAATAAGAGTTCATCAGAGTTCACGAGTATTCATAAAGTATTCAGTATTAAATATATCTTTTAAATATGAAGTTATCAAAGTGAAAACATACAATAATAGTAAAATCAGTTTAATTTTCACAAATTTCTTGCCAACAGGTTGTCACTTTACATAAGCAAGCAGAATTCAAAATTGAAAAGAGCAAACTATGAAAGAAAAAAAAAGGAACCAGGGAAAAGTTTGAGGCTGAACAAAAGAACAACCTAAGAGAAATATTTTCAAAGGTATAACAGATAAACTAGGCATATTATAGAGGTGAAACTAGTAAAAACTTCATTTTCCATAATTTAGTAATGAAATACAGGGTTCACAAGCCACAGGTGCTATAACAGGAGAAAAATGGCAAATTCCTTTTGTCTCCTTGGAAAATTATTATATCAAATAATTAGATAGACATCACACACACACACTAGTTGATATTAGCTAAATTTTAAATATTAAATATCAAATTGTTTGGAAGATGTAAGGCAGTACCTTATAAGAGATAGAATATAAACTGCAGTTTAAAGGAAAAAAGGTGAAATTTTCTAAGTATATGGATCCTCAAAGTATTAAGCTGAGTAAGCAAATAAAGCAAAAACAATGGTAGCAAGCTCATGAACACTATTAATTACAAACTTCATTATAGGATAAACAAAGATTAGTACAATTTAGTTATTAAATAAAGGGTTTTTAAGTTCCCTGTGAGTATCTAATTAGGTTACAGAGCAATAAAGAATAAATAGAAGACAACTGGTAAGTTTACATGGACTAAGGCCAACCTGAATTTATTTATTTATTTATTTATTTTATATTTTTAAAGATTTTATTTATTCATTTGAGAGAGAGAGCGAGAGTGAGAAAGTGCACAAGCAGGAGAGGCAGAGGGAGAGGGAGAAACAGGCTCCCCACTAAGCTAGGAGCCTGACGCAGGGCTCGATCTCAGGACCCTGAGATCATGACCTGAGCCGAAGGAAGACACTTAACCATATGAGCCACCTGGGTGCCCCCAACTTGAATTTAATAAAGACGCACAAAATAATTTTGCATAGCAGCAGGTAGAAAGGAGAAAACTCATACAAAATAACAAAAAAATTCCTCGGTGAAACAAATTTTGGGAAGCCTGAGAATCAAATTTAAATGTGTGCATGCTTGTGTTAGATTATTTATTTTTATAATTAAAAATATTTCACTCTTTAAAATTCTATTTTAACTTAGGAATACCTACCAGGAATGCTATGCTATATGCGTCCATTTTTGGTGAAACATGTCATGGGACATTTCTCTCCAGTCTACACTTTAGATAATATTGGCCTGCAGTGAAAAATATAATATTTGGCAACGGGAGCGACTTATGGTAGAAAAACTGCAAAGTTTTCTGTTGAGTTGCCATTGTAAATACTGGGAGTCCCTCCGTAAATTTCCAAATCTAACTCAATGGACAGGTTCTAAGTTTAGTAATGGGTAGGGGTAAGAGATTATAGAAGTACTTGCTGGCTTTGAGATGCTTTCAGGTGTACAGACCATTAGGTCCTTAAGTCTAAGGTATGATAGGTCATTAATCCATCCCCACCTTTTGTCCCAATTAGGGTACTGCTGATAGGATGCAGCAGTATCCCTGGCACCCTGGAATCTTCTACTCTAAAAATACCATCCTAGAATGGTAACTGCAGTGAACTCCTGGTGAACTGCTTTTCTGCCCTAAAAATAAAGCAAAAAATGTTCTGAGATTAAATTTTGTTTGCTTGTATAGGATGATATTAAAGATACCCAAAACTGTCCAGAAAAGAAGAAATCAAAGATATATATACATACACATATATATATGAATATCTATATATAATATTGGCAGAAGGTAAAAATAACATGAAGCTATGACAGGATGGCAAGAAGGGGGAAGGGGACCTCAAAAATAAGCCTCGTAAGGGTCACAAAACAAATTTTAAAAGATAAATAAAATTTCACAGGTCCATGGTTTTAAGATACGAGGTGGTTAGAAAGACTTGAAAAAATTACAAGGGGGTATTTTCAGCCTCCGATATAGGTAGCCTAGCTTAAATAAAATATAAAATATAAAATAAAATAAAATAAAATAGAGTAAAAATAAAAATAAAAATAAACTCTGGGGAGAGAAGTGGAAGAGACTTAAGGGAGGCAGAGACTAAAGAAGATGAGATCCTTGAAAGAACAGTATTACACTGGCGCTGCATCAGATTTTAGACACCCCATCTATACTGAGGGCATCCTCCATCTCTAATATAGGGGGTGGAGTGGTTGGAAGGGGATAGAAAGACCTCACATAGAAAGCTGCAGTTATTGAAACCCTATGGAGGAATCAGAAGTTGGACTTCTGGCTTTCAGAGCAGCTGGAAATTAGGGCTGGGGGTGTGACTGTGGAGAGTCAAAGAAGGAGGAGTCCAAAAGCTGTCCACAGACACCACTCTAACTGCCCTTGTTCCAACCAAGGCTAAAAGCAGCCCAGAAGAAAACGACAGAAAGCCTTGAAAGAGCTTAGTAGAGATTTTAGTAGCTGTCCACCCCAAGGGAGGTGAGTTCACAGTTAAGTCTCGACAAATTCAGACTGTAAATATCCTGGCTCTCCTTGTTGGCAGACTAAGGGACTATCTCTACAACCTAAGTGCAAAACCATTAATAGACTGAAATAGCCCTAACAAAGCCTAAAACCAAGCCTCTAAAAAAAAACAAGGGGATCTGTGAGTCATTTAAACTGCCTGCTAGAAGAAAATTCAAAAGTTTTCAGAAGAAATTTGCAATATCCAGAGTCTCTAAACTATATCATCCATAATGTCCAGTGTGCAAGAAAACTTATTAAACATGTGAAAAAACAAGGAAATGAGGCCCAGTATCAAGAGAAAAATCTGTCAATTGAAATAAACACACTAACCAGATAGCAACTAAGAAATTCTGGAATTGAACAAATGCAATATCTGAAATAAAAAATCCATTAGTTGAGATTAAAAACATATTGGACAAAATAGAAAAAGAATCAGTGAAATGCCTGTTAATGTAAATAATCCACACTAAAGTATACAGAGGAAAGAAAGACTGAAAAGAAGAAAAGGGACTACAATGTCAATAACCTGAGAGCCAGTATGAAGATATCCTGCATATACATTTTTGGAGTCCCAGACAGAGAGGACAGAGAGATTGAGACAGAAATATTTGAAAAAGGTATGACAAATTTTTTTTAAGTGTCATCACAAAGAAACCCACAGGTTCAGGAAGCTCAGCAAATTCCAAGCAGGATAAAGTAAAACAATTGTTTCTTTTTTAAATTATGAATTTAGGAGATTTTAATTATAGGCATCATTTGTTTGCTAGGAATCCAAACTGAAAATGAATACATAAATCATTTTATAAATGGTTACAAAAGTACTAAACTTGTTGGAAGAGTAGCTTGTTACTAAATTAACAAGAACATTAAATTCTGGAAAATATACGAAATAGATTAAAGACTTGAGTGTAAGATCCGAAACCATAAAACTCCCTGAAGAAAACATAGGCAGTAAGTTCTTTGACATCAGCCTTAGCAATATTTTTTTGGACCTATCTCCTCAGGCAAGGATAACAAAAGCTAAAATAAACAAATGGGATTATATCAAACTAAAAAGCTTTTGCACAGCAAAAGAAACCATCAACAAAATGAAAAAAAAACAATCTAGTGAATGGGAGAAGATATCTGCAAATCTTATATCCAATAAGAGGTTAAAATATATAAAGAACTTACACAATAACAGGTTAAAATATATAAAATATATAAAGAACTTATACAATTCAGCACCAAAAAAAAAACCCCCAAAAACAAATAAGCCGATTAAAAAATGGGCAGAGGACTTGAATACATATTTTTCCAAGGAAGACATGCAGATGGCCAACAGACACATGAAAAGAAGCTCAACATCACTAATCATCAGAGAAATGCAAATCAAATCCACAGTGAGATATCACCTCACACCTGTCAAATCAGCCATCATCAAAAAGACAAAAAATAACAATGCTGGCAATAATGTGTAGAAAAGGGAACCCTTGTACACCATGCACGACAATGTAAGTTAGTGCAGTCACTATGGAAAACAATATGGAGGTCACTCAAAAAATTAAAAATAGAACTACCATATGATCTAGCAATTCCACCTCTGGGTATTTATCTGAACAAAACTAAAATACTAATTTGAAGAGATACATGCACTCCTATGTTTACTGCAGCATTATCAACAATAGCCAAAATATAGAAACAACCTAAGTGTCCACTGATGGATGAATGGACAAAGAAGATGTGGTATATATGTGCAATGGAATATTGCTCAGCCATAAATAGGAATGAAATTTTGCCATTTGCAACAACATTAATGGATGGAGAGAGCATAACGCTAAGCAAAATAAGTCAGACAGAGAAAGACAACTATCATATGAGCTCATTTATATGTGGAATCTAAAAAACAAAAACAAAACAAAAACAAAACAGAAACAGACTCATATATACAGGAAACAAATTACTGGTACCAGAGTGGGGAAGTGCTAGGGAGTAGGCAAAACAGGTAAGTAGAATGAAGAGGTACAAACCTCCAGTTATAAAATAAGTCATGAGGAAGTAATATACAGCATAGGGAATATAGTCAATAATATTGTAGTAACTGTATGGTGATGGATGGTAACTAGACTTACCATGGGGATCACTCTGTGATATGTAAAAATATATCACTATATTTTACACCTAAAATTAATATAATACTGCATGTCAGTTAAACTTCAATAAAAAAATCTAGAAAATATTAGAGGTTTGAGTTACTTAAAAGCATAGGGCACTGAATTAAAAATTATAACCTCAAAGTACTTGTTCAAAAGTCGAATATTATAATTGACCAAGTGATGTTATTGAGGTGACTTCTGTTTTTTTTCTCTTTTTGAACATTTTATAAATAAACTTTTTATATATCATTGTTGGCATTATGCTACTACTCTTTCAGAATTGGTTGTAGATAACCATTTTTTTCTTGATGTGGCAGAGTATGATGAAGATACAGAATCTGCTCTTAGAATGAAATATTTAGCTAATGATCATTAAAATTGTATGAAGTACTAAAGTTCAAAGACACATATGGGGAAACATCTAAAAAAGTAAGGGCCATGGAGAAGTTCTGAAAGGTAGTAAAAGTTATGATCAGACAATTTACAAAAAAAGAAATATCAATGATCAATTCCAATGACCAACTAGCATGCAAAGATTTGCAGGCCAAAATATCTTTAGCCTATTAAATTGGCTTATAAAATAAAACTCAGTATTAATGCTATATGTTAAATTCTAAAAAACCAACCAAGTAAAATGTTGGGTTGTATCACTGACAAGTTTATAGAATGACAAGGGTGAGATAACTATATAAATGGGAATCATTTTCAAATGTGGGATATCCATATTTGCATTATTGAAGAAAGGTTATAGCAGGATTTCACACTACTTTTTTTAAATTACTAGCTTTGGTAAGCAGACTCATATGGTGCTATGAAAATATAATATTAATTTCATGCTCATTATATGCCAAGTGTTTTGGGGGCACTTGGTATAGTTGTGAGCAAAACAGAAAAATCTCTACACATGCACAACTTAATTCTAGCAGTTATTGGTATCAAGAGCCTTACAAGTTTGAAGATTCTTTGGATGTAACTAAAATGTATTTTTCAGGCTTACTGAAGAAAATATTTTAAATCATTGTTGATCCTTATGGAATTCAAGCAATTGACTCTCGACCCTTATTTTGCAAAAGTTGTTTCCTTGAAAAAATCACTTGCATAAATTCTGCTCCTTCAAAAAACCAAACTATTGGACAAGGTTTGTTTGTGTGAGCGTGCGTGTGTGTGTGTGAATGTGTGTGTGTGTATGTAAGTGGGATTTTTGGGAATGGAAAATGCCATAATATTCAGATATTTGTAAAAATATTAACAAGTAATATGATTTTTAATGTAAAAATCTTAAACTTGTTTGTTCCCTACATTAAAATACTACTTCAGAGACTATTTCTTAATTGCTATAAAATATTTGTTACAAAACACTACAGTAATAAAGCCATTTCTTATCAAGAATGACAACCGGGGGCACCTGGGTGGCTCAGTCGGTTATGAGTCCCACTCTTGATTTCAGCTCAGGTCACGATCTCAGGGTACTGAGATTGAGCCTTGCATCAGGCTCCACGCCTACGCCTAGCATAGAGCCTGCTTGGGATTTTCTTTCTCCCTCTCCCTCTGCCCCTCCCTGCTCTCTCTCTCTCTCTCTAAAAAGAAAAAAAAAAAAAAAGAATGACAACTGTTGTCTGGTCATTTCCTTTTGTATAACAAGATGATTATCACAGTATTATTTATGATACCCCAAAATAGAAACAAATATCTATACTTCCTTCTTTGTCTGACTCCTCAATCCACCATTAGTTGTTTCACATATTTAACTTTCCTCCAATTTCTTTTTTTAAAGTTTTTTTTTTTTTTTTTGACAGAGAGAAACACAGTGAGAGAGGGAACACAAGCAGGGGGAGTGGGAGAAGGAGAAGCAGGCTCCCCGCTGAGCAGAGAGCCCGATGTGGGGCTCGATCCCAGGACCCTGGGACCACGACCTGAGCCGAAGGCAGACGCTTAACGACTGAGCCACCCAGGCGCCCCCCTCCAATTTCAATTTAAAATTTATAATAATAAACTCTGTATCCCTAAAATTTCACACTAAATTCTTCTCTTCCAAAAAACTTCCATGTCCTAAATACATTTTTACTGCCATAATGATCTGTGTCTATATCCTGAATCTTCCCTATTTTCCATCTTTTTGCAAGGTGCTAATGAAACTGTAGAATTACAAGCAAATTATATTATAACATAAATAATTTCAATTGAAGAAATTTAAAAACCAAAGTAGAGCTAGTGGAATCCTAAGAAGCTGTAGTATTTGCTATCTAGATATGTCTGTGGCAAAGTGTGGATTCTAAAAGTATAGAAGTATTTAAATTAGAGTTTTTGATGTCTTTAGATAAAGAAATTTAATAATAGATGAATAACAAAGGAAGGTCTGCAACTTTTGAAACTTGGAGATCCAATAATTAAATATATCATTAGTAGAGGGAGATATACTAAGGCAATTTAACTTCCTTCTAAATACAGCAGATTAATCCTATTAAACATTCATCATTTTTTCATTATTTCTAATTCATGTGGTTTAAGTAATGTGAAATATGTTAAATACTAGGAAAAAGGTTTTCTTTTTATAGACCTTTCATAAAGTAATAAAATGCAAAAGGTAGGCTAGATAATTAATGTATACCCTATAATAGTTATTAAAATATTTTATTTGGAAAATTTTCCCCCAAAATGCAAAAGATACAGGAGGATATAAAGTTGGATGAGGTACATCACTTAGATTTAATTACAGATAGCATTTTTTTATCATTTCAGTTTTTTTGAAAATTTCAGACATAATAACATTTAAATTATAAATACTTTAGCCAGCCTCTTTTAAAGATATATTTTCCTACATAACCATCATGCCATTATTGTACTTAATAAAACTAACATTGATTCTTTAATGTTATCTACAAATATAGTCTATTTTCAAATTTACTGACATATCCAATACAGATCTACATCTTGCAATTAATAATGACTCTATTTTTTAATCTGAACAATTTGTTACCCTAAATATTTTACATAGTGATTTTAATATCCTTTGACATTATGTGCTGAATTAAATATTCCATTAAGTTTTTAAAAATGGTGATTTTTCTAATACTATCATTCCTTCTTTATTTAGTTGGAGACATTTTTCTGTAATGAAAAGCTGTCCCTCATGAACTGAGACTATTTGGTTATCCAGAAATAGAGCTGTTACAAGAAAATGAACATAAATGCTTAATTCTTTGCTTTAATTGCATATTTTCAGAGTAAGGGTTTGGTAAAATAGTTATCAAATAATAAGACTTTTTTTTGTTTTCTCTCTCTAACATCAAGGTAGACTGATGGATTTTAATATACTTAATATGTTTCAATCAACTTCAGTCATTATTCTTTTTCATACTTAAATTTTCATAATCTTGACCAACAGAAGCTCCATTAACCTGATTTCTATGTTATCACAAATATACACACAGTGCATTAACAGTTATGACTTTTCAATAAATTTCAAAATCATCTCTGTAAATTAATTTTAGTTCTTTAGTTATCCTAACTGAGAGCTTTATGAAGGCATTGAGAGAACAGCCAGGGTCAGTTCATTAAAATCATGAATATTTTACAGTAAGAGAAAAATAATAATCATAAAAATATATGCTTTTAGAAATGATACATTCAACTTTTCTGGATACTTTTGAAGTTTAAAAAAATTAACCAAACACAAATGTACTTAAAAAGTAATAATAATACAAAAAGTAAACATGCAAAATGATTTATGTAGTTAACTAATACATTCTATTTATGTATGATCTGGGAAAGAAAAATAAGTGCTTACTGATTTTCAAATATCACATAATTGCAATCACTTTTACAGAGTAACATTCTCATTGTAGTGCTAATCACAAAGAAAATTACAACATATAACACTGTCACCAGTGAGTTTTTACTATGTATATTTTTCTGTTTTTCTAGATAAAGCTATATGGATAATCCTTAACCTTAAAGTAAAACATAATTAACCTAAACAAATTGCAGTGTTGTTGGATATCTGTATCAGAATTCTTTTTCTTATATAGATAATTGTCTTAAAGAATTCTGGACAAAAGATGGCTAAAGTTATTTTCCTTTATTATAATCCATAAAATCTTGAATTAAGTATAACTTTCTCTTAAATCTTACAAAAATTAGCTCAAATTCTACTCAAAATTGAAAAAAATATTTTTATTCTACAATTTAAGTTTTAACTATTTAAGTTTCCGTAACAGAGAACAAGAGATATTATTTAAGTTGAAGCCATTTTATGGAGCGCTTTTTATTTTTTTTAAAAATGGGAAGTCTTCCTGAAAGCACAAATATATGCATTTTTTATATTTTAAAATTTATATGCATACTAAATTTATATGCATACTAAATATAATAAAGCATATACACACACAATCATAAAGAAAACCATACAGGAAGTCTTCCTCAAAGGTCTCTGGAATAATTAAATTGCAAAAGAAATGTCTACATATCAACACAAGGATAGTTTATCTAAATGGAAATGTGTCTGCTGGTTTGTCTTTGTAAATATAACTTAATAACTTAGTTAATCAAAAGAAACTTAAAAACTCCTGAAGAGCAGGTCTTTGGCACTAAATAAACATTCACTAAATATACTGCGAATTGAATGAATGAATAAATGGAAGCATGTTTTCATTTTGTTTAATATTTTCTGCTACTTTCTCTATACTCTAGTGTAATGAAAGGGAATCTTTTGAATTTATGATAAGTAGATGAAAATTATACCCTTAAATCCTGTGCATTTTCCATCACTTAATCACTTTTCCACCAATTTGATTTTAATTTAAAGTTTAAGTTTAAACATCTTTTGTCATAGAAAAACATGTCACTTATTGATAAAGAAAATTTATGTAACATACAACTATTCTGGCAATTTTTTTTTTACTATCTTTTTCCACCAACCATTTATTACGATGAGAAGCAAAAGATAATATCAACTTCTGTTGCCTTTTCCCTTGTTTCCTTAACTTAATTTGTAATGCAAGTATTGAGTAGTCTCTAAGAAATCTTTGCCTACTTCTAGGTCATGTATTCTCTTGTTGTTTTTCTTTCCTAGAAGCTTTATGGTTTTAGCTGTTACATATACTACTAGTTAAAAATTTATTTTTTAATGAGTATTTAAATCAAATAAGTGGGTAATTACCAAAGGAGAGCTTTACAAATTACAGATTTAGACTCAGAGATGTACTATGATTTGTATGCACTCCTTTTCTTCTTCTATAGAGTAGTGTAATACTAAGACAACATAGAACGGAAAATAAAGGAAAAAAAATCCACAATATACTTATTAACACAAAGAGCTTGCAGCAAAGTGATTTGTCAAATGAAGAAATATTAAGAAAAGTATTATTAGAGATGGACACACATTTCTACTTTGGCCAAAGGCATAGGGTTTTATATCTATGAGACTTTAAATAGTATCCAATACCTAAAAGTTATTACAGTCAATTAAAAACCCTGCCTTGGTAGACTGAAAAAAGATAGTTACTCTTATTGAAATAGACATAAATATAAAAAATTCCCTAAAGCTAAATTAAATGAAGTGCCTAAATGAGTCATTTTTAAGCAAGAGACAACATAACATTCCTTTGTAGATAATATTAATGTACTTTTATGAATTTCTATGGAATCTATTACCCTGCCACAAACTTTAATTGAATACTTTCTAAATCTTCTTTTATTATGTATTTTATGTATAGACATGTAAATTTAATCCTTGTTCTCAAACCTGAATCTATGAGCTTTTGTTATTCCCAAACAGATTCTCTAATTTTGAAATTCATGATACTTCATATTTCCTCTGGTTTGCACAGTAGTATTCTAATGTATTATCTAATCATTTACTGTTGATATTAATGATAAAAATAAAACACATCCTTAAACCCTGCAAAGAATAGACATTTTTTCAAATACACAGTTATTAAAAATGGCCATACTCTATTGTTGCCATATCTTATTTATGAATAATGTAGTAGAATGAAGAGGGATAACTTAGATTTTGTTTTATGTCAACTATAAAATTTCCCAGCTGATATTAAGAAATTGTGACAGGGGCGCCTGGGTGGCTCAGTCGTTAAGTGTCTGCTTTCAGCTCAGGTCATGATCCCAGGGTCCTGGGATCAAGCCCCGCATAGGGCTCCCTGCTCTGCGGGAAGCCTGCTTCTCCCTCTCCCACTCTCCCTGCTTGTGTTCCCTCTCTCACTGTGTCTCTCTCTGTCAAATAAATAAAATCTTAAAAAAAAAAAAAGAAATTGTGACATAGATATTTTATTAAAGTAATATTTCCTTACTTATGTATTTGATTTATTTAAAAAATTAATTCAAGAACACTTTAAATTCATTATGTAGTATTAAAAATGAAAAAACTTCTCTCCCCCGATAGAAATTTATCAGTCAGAAACTTAAATATATAAGAATGTGAAATAAAATAACAAATCAAATGTAATATACTATGCTTTCATATCACTACAATTGCTTTTGGTCATTCCTCACATATAAGCTAGAATCTAAACATTAAAAAAAATAAACTAATAAGAAATATTACTGAAGGGAGGGAAAAATGAAACAAGACAAAACCAGAGAGGGAGACAAAGACTCTTAATCTCAGGAAACAAACTGAGGGTTGCTGGAGTGGAGGGGGGTGGGAGGGATAGGGTGGCTGGGTGATGGACATCGGGGAGGGTATGTGCTATGGTGAGCACTGTGAATTGTCTAAGAGTGATGAATCACAGACCTATACTCCTGAAACAAATAATACATTGCATGTTAATAAAAAATAAATAAATAAAGGAATATTACTAAGTAAGTTTCTATATAATTCGAATAAAGACTGTATAATAGACTGAATTTAAACTATCTCTAAAAATGTTATTTTTTTCTGAAAGCACCGCTTCATAAAATCAGGACAATTTACACATAACTCTATAAAATATTAAATTATTTTTTTAAGATTTCAAAGTAGTTAACTAGCTTTCCACCTTTCCTGCCACACACTGCATAAAATACCATAATTTCTATGGTATTTTATTTTGCCCATTATAAGAAGTAATTTAAAAGTTTTACAGTCATAAACATTCTGGTAAGACATCTCATGGTAGGATTCTAGTCATTTGCTTTATAAGCTCAAACATTAACCTTCTTATTGGAAACCTGTACAAAACACTGTTTCAAAATCTCTTTCAAAGAGTTCCTAAAACATGTTTTGACTGACTTATTTCTAGATTCCATAAACAGGCCCCACGCATCTGACATCTAACTTTTTAAAATTAGGGTGATATTTTCCTTTATGTTTTATACACACTTCAATCCATGTTTGTAATGTAAAATGCTTATTTATTTTTAATAAATGAATATGAAATACAAATACAAATTATTTAAAATACTATTAAAACACAATTTCAAAAAGTAAGGTCCAAAAGTATAAACTCATACATTTCCTACTCATATCTCTTTGCTGTCTTGCACTTTGCCTTCCATCACTGAATGAGCAAAGAAAGTTTAGCCATCAGCAATGCTTTTATATATTAACTATCTATTATAGTTATATTAACTATCCATTATATAGAAATTGTAGCCATCAGGCAATGCTTTTATATATTAACTAATCATTATATGTTAACTATCTGTTAAATATAAATATATGATATATACTTTATATACTATCCATTTTATATATAACTATATATGATATAGTTGTGCTATATCATAGCACAACTTTTGAAATCTTAAAGGTAATTAACTAAAAGGATAATTTTCATGTTTTAATAACATTAGACTATAAATATTTAATATTTAAATTTAAAATGCAATTTTACCCATTTGTTAAAGTATACCATTTGTTGTTTTTCTCTTAAGCCTATTTGAACCTCTAGCATATATGCAAATTTAGTAATAATTATCTATAACTCATAATCTTTTTTGTGCTCCAATCTCTATGCACTGCAAATCTAAATCATGACTGGGTCATCAAAATAATTTAGTAGGTCATGACTACGAAGATGGGGAAAAAAAAAGAAAAGATGGACGGGAGATAGAGACAGGGGAAGGGTAGGAGGAGAGACTAGAAAAAGTAAAATAGAAAGTAGTAAGGACAAGTATTTTTATGACTTTCTAAATACTGGATTGCAATGTAAAAATTATACTGTCTATGGCAAAAATCTTTGAAAGATACCACATAGGAGAGAATCAAAGGAGTCCCACTGGAAATAATTCTTTAGCTGTAATTATAAAATTGAAGAATTAATGGCACCGTAGATATTCACAAATACTAAATCTTCCACACTTTTGAAGATTACTAAGTATGAGGTTACACAAGTTAATTAATAAAACATACTGATTTCTCATTTTGCAAATTTTATTGAGTTTGGGTCTTTGCAATAGGGGGGTGTTCTTACATCTTCTGATTGCCCAGTATTTTGAATTCATTGACCCCGTGATTCTGGAGACCGATAATAATAATGGTCTCCTCAGGTAGTAATAAGTCTTTTAATCAAAAGACAGTCTTTTATGCATTCTGCCATGTTAGACCCAACTTAATGTCTATGATTCCACACTGCAGTTCATTGTTTTTTCTGTGGTCCCTTCAAGACTACTCCATGTATTTCTTTCCCTCAGTACAGAAGGATATTTATTAACCTATCAAGTAATGCCAATAATACTACCATGCTACTATTACCAAATGTGGTAAAGATGATACAAAGAAAAGCCTACAAGAGGATTTCAACTACTCCCTGCACTTCAATTAAGAGAATTATTAATTATGCTTTTATTCCTTGCACCTTTACAGAGATCAATATCACCATTTCTATCTCCAGTTAGACACCTGTTTACAGACAACCAATGTGGACTGGTTCCCTAAAGTTCTGTTCTCAAACTCCTAAGTCAAAAAGCAAATTTAATTGTGTCTTTTAGGCAACCCTGAGACTAAGAAGTTCAAATATACCCACATCATTCTTTTACCCAGCCACAAATATGAATAGGTCTCTTCTGCATTTCTCTTTCCTTAGGACTTGAATACTTTATAACCTTTTCAAGGACTCAATTATCAGCATTTTTAAACCATAAATTATTAAAAGGATGACATACATTTAAAACCACATTGAAATACAAAGTATTATAAAATTTTAATTTATTAAAGGCCTGCATTTCACTACCTGCATTTCTAGGATCACATAAACCTACACATATCCATACCATGGTGGTTTCTCCTATTTCCTAATTACTTCTCACCTGTAAAACTAGGACAAAACAGTACAAATTTCATAGAGTCCTTTTTTCTTTTAAAGATTTATTCATTTATTTTAGAGAGAGAGCACAAGTATGCGTGGGGGTGGAGGCGTAGAGGGAAAGAGAGAATCTCAAGCCAACTGCCTCCTGAGTGCAGAACCCAACCTGGGGTTTGATTTCACAACCTTGAGATCATTACCTGAGCTGAAATCAAGAGTTGGGAACTCAACAGACTGAGCCACCCAGGCGCTCCTCATAGATTTCTTTTTCAGATTAAATGGAATTAATGTATACAATGTGTTGGGGACATGTCTGGAACACAGTAAGCCCAGTAAATGTATGCTATTACTAGTATTATTTCTACTGCTGCTGCAATTGTTACCATAGTCAACATCATGTGGAAGGGCTATTGTAGCATAAAAGGAAGAACATGGATTAGAGTGAGACATATTTTTTTTTTAAATCTTGACTCCCTGAAAAAAAAAATGCTGGTATTATGTAAGACATTTTCTTATACGGGGGCGCCTGGGTGGCTCAGTCGATTAAGTGTCTGCCTTCGGATCAGGTCATGATCCCAGGGTTGGGCGCCCTGCTCAGCAGGGAGTCTGCCTGTCCCCAGGCTGGCTCATGCTCTGTGCTCTCCTCACACCCCACCCCACACCCCAGCTTGTGCTCTCGTCCTTCTCGTGCTCTCTCTCGCTCTCTCTAATAAATAAATAAAATCTTTAGAAAAAAAAGAAATTTTCTTATACTTTATAAGCTTTAATTTCCTTATCTATAAAATGAGACTAGCAATTAATGAAAGAATTTTTGTGAGAATTAATTTCAAAATAAATGTAAAGTATTAGGTACAGAGTAGGTGGAATTTATTCCCCTCATGACTTCCCATTCTAGCCAAACAATAACAATTTAACCATTCCTATACATTAAGTCAGTAATTCCATAGCTTTCATTAGGGAACAACAGTTTTCTTCAGGTACAGATACATTGTATTTGACTAAATTACTAAGTACCACTTACAGAAAAAAAAAAGCTTCTTATTAACACTAAAATGTAAATAATTAAAACACACAAATAAAGGAATGCTCAATTTTTTTGTTTTCTTAATAGAATTTTTTTCTTTAAATTCAATTAGCCAACATACAGTACATCATTAGTTTTTGACATAGTGTTCAATGATTCATTATTTGCAAATGCTCAATTTTAAAGCAATATAAAGAAACACGTATTTGAGTATATGTGACATTTTCTTTACATTAAAATATAATTGGTAGCTACTATGGCTTACTTTTATTTCTTTTTCCCTTATTTTCCTTTAAAGAAGACATATCTTATTTCTTCACAGTCTGTAGTTTTTTAAAACCTGATGACTTAATGTGTCCATAATTTTATAAACTTTCAGATTCAATCCATAGTACCCATATTTAATGTTTAAATACTAACACAAAAATTATTTGATTGAATTACCTATCTAAAAGTTTTTGTTTCTTAACACTGTTCTTCACTAATTTGTATATGTAATTTTGGTCAATTGAAATTTGATTTTTCTTTTTACCTCACAACTTTCTCACAGTCTCACAAAAGAATTCAGATAATCTTCTTCAATATACTTTTAATTTCTATTTCAACATCAGAAAGAGTGCAAGCAGGGGAATCAAAACAGAGAAGTTTATTCCAGAATACGTATAAATCTTATTTCCATAGCAAACAAGATTCTCCCAACTTTCTTTTCTTTCTGGTTAATGCCTATAACCTTTACCAGGAGTTTCTCTTCTAAACTGCCATGTTGCCATTCAACTCTGCCAAAAATTATGAAGTAGTTTCTTTATACACTGTATAAATTCCACTGAGTTGGGTTCTCTAGAATTCCTGTTCTTTTTAAACCACAAATGATAACTTTAAGAGCTGAAATTAACTTTGCCAGAAATTTTTCAACTTAATATTTGCTTTGGAAGCCAAAATTCTACATAGATCCTTTTGAATTTAAGTACTTTTATCAGTACATTTGTGGTTGCTTTCATAACTAGAATGGCTTTTTGAAAAACATAATTACAAAGTGTCTCAAGTCATACTCACTTTTGCAGCTAAAAAACATTTTATTTTTACATAATTTAAAACTTTCCTGAATAGACAAGCACTTAACTTATCATTAATCAAAAAACATCAGTAGATTTTTAAGAATAGCAAAAAGGTAGCTATTTCCAATTCATCAATATCTCCTTATCTTTTAGACTACTGTTTTATCTTAACAAATCACTAACAGCAAGTTTGTAATTATACTTTAAAAGCTCAACTAGGGCAATTCTTTCTATTTTGGTATAAAAAAACATTTGAAAGTTAACATGCAGCTTCAGGAATGTAAGAGATCTATAAAAGATAAAACTTTTTTTTTTTAAGTTGTAATGAGATGAAGAAATCTATACCTTTAGTTGTTTATTTAATATTGCTGACTGTACCTCTACAATATACTTTGCTTGAATTGTAGCAATTTTTAAAATATTTATTATTCACATACCACATCACTTATCTTCCTTAGTTTCTATCACAACACTTGCAATAGAAAGGTCCTCAACAAATATTTGTCTTATCAAGGAGATAAGAATGAGAAAGAAAACATTAAAAAAAAGGGGGGGGGGCGCCTGGGTGGCTCAGATGGTTAAGCATCTGCCTTTGGCTCAGGTCATGATCCCAGGGTCCTGGAATCGAGTCCCGCACCAGGCTCCCTGCCTAGCAGGGAGCTTCTCCCTCTGCCTCTGCCCCTCTCTCTCTCTCTCTGACTCTTATGAATAAATAAATAAAACATTTGAAAAAAAAAGAATGAGAAAGAAAAGAGATTAAAATCATCACTGATTTTTAGTTCTCTTTAAATTATTCTTATTCATGGTACGTAAATTCCTATAGATCATTCATTCAAAACATACATAAAAGGCACTGAGACATGCTGATGATACAGCAATATACCAGACAGTTTGGTCTCTACTGTCTCAGAGATTATGACCCAGAGATTATGACAGCGAACATCTAATCTCACAATTTATTATCCTATTATAATTATAACATGCATTCTGCAGCTGAAGTGCAAAGTGCTAAAGAGCATATGCAAGGGGGATATGATCAGGTTTGGGAAGTTAAGAAATTCTCCCCTACTAAAAGTTTTAAAGTGTGCAGTATACAGTAAGACAGAGCAGAGTCTGTAGCCACAGGGACTTTCATTGTATAAATTGGACTGTATCACTCCCTTAGAATGAAATCCATATTCTTTAATGTAACATATACAACACCTTTCAAAACACAATCTTAGATTTCAAGATGTACTACAAAGCTGTAATAATCAAAACACTATGGTACTGCACAGAAACAGATGCATAGATAGGGGAACAAGAGAAAGCCCAGAAATAAACCCCACATTTATATATGCTCAATTATTCCATGAAAAAGGAGGCAAGAATATACAATGAGGAAAAGACAGTCTCTTCAATAAATGCTGCTAGAAAAACTGGACAGCAGCATTCAAAAGAATGAGACATGACCAGACTTTCACACATAGGCAAAAATAAACTCAAAATAGATTAAAGAACTGAATGTGAAATGTGAGACCATAAAATTCTTAGAAGAAAACAGGCAATAATTTCTTTGACATCAGCCATAGCAATATTTTTCTAGACATGTCTCTTTGGGTAAGGGAAACAAAAACAAAATAAACTACTGGGACCACATCAAAATAAAAAGCTTTTGCACAGTGAAGGAAACCATCAACAAAACAAAAAGGCAACCTACTGAATGGGAGAAGATATTTGCAAATGATACATCCAATAAGGGTTAATAATCAAAATATATAAAGAACTTATATAATTCAACCCAAAAAAACTCCAAATAATCTGATTAAAAATGGGCACAGGCATTTTTCCAAAGACACACAGATGGCCAAGAGACACACAAAAAGATGTTCAACATCACTCATCATCACAAAAATGCAAATCAAAACCATAATGAGATATCAGAATGGCTAGAATCAAAAAGACAAGAAATAGTAAGTGTTGGTGAGAATGCAGATAAAAAGGAACCCTTGTACACCACTGGTGGGAATATAAATTAGTGCAGCCACTATGAGAAGCAGGATGAAGGTTCCTGAAAAATTTAAAACTATATTAAATATATTAAAATACATATTATAATATATATTATATTGTACACCTGAAACTAATATAACACTGTATGTAAATTATACTTGAATAAAAAATTACAGAATGAAATACGATACGATCCAGTAATTCCACTACTGGGTATTTACCCAAAGAAAACAAAAACACTAATTCAAAAAGATACATACACACCTATGTTTACTGCAGCATTATTTAGAGTAGTCAACATATGGAAGCATCAGAAGTGTCCATGACAGATAGATAGATAGATGAATGGACAAAGAAGATGTGGTATATATATATGTGTATGTGTGTGTGTATACACACACACACACACACACACACACACAATGGAATATTACTCAGCCAATAAAAAGAATAGGATCTTGCAATTTGTTGTAACATAGGTGGACTTAGAGGGTATTATGCTAAGAGAAATAAGTTAGAGAAAGACAAATGCCATATGTTTCATTTATATGTGGAATCTAAAAAACAAACAAATAAAAGGAGAAAAAGATAAAAACCCTAGACTCTTAAATACAGAAAACAAACTCCTGGTTGCCAGAGGGGAAATGGGTAGGGTAATGGGTGGAATTTAGTTGAAGGAGATTAAGGGGGACAAACTTTCAGTTATAAAATAAATAAGTCACACAGATAAAAAGTAGAGCATAGGAAATACATTAAATAATAGTGTTATGTGGTATGGTAATAGATGGTGACTATACTTATATTGATGAGTACTGAGTAACATATATAATCATTGAATCGATATGTTGTACACCTGTAACTAGTATAACATGGTATGGTAATTTTACTTCAATTAAAAAAAAAAAAACTCTTGGATACTCTCTAGTTCCATCTTATACTGCTTTTTGCCTCTCTCAAAAACCATGCTGCTAGAATATTCAACCATGTTTCCTTTCTTTAAATCACTGTGCTCTCTCTTGCTTAAGGACTTCTGATTATTCTAAAAAACTTTTGCCTTTCCACTTTTGGCCTGATTAAATCCCACCCAAACTTCAGGTCTCCAATAAGACGCTACTTTTCGGGTGCCTGGGTGGCTCAGTTGGTTAAGCGACTGCCTTCGGTTCAGGTCATGGTCCTGGAGTCCCGGAATCAAGTCCCGCATCGGGCTACCTGCTCGGCGGGGAGTCTGCTTCTCCCTCTCCTGCTCCCCCCTCTTGTGCTCTCTCTCTCTCTCACTCTCTCTCTCAAATAAATAAATAAAATCTTACAAAAAAAAAAAAAAGACGCTACTTTTCTTAAGATGCTTTACTTAACCTCTATCACTGGGGTTGGTGCTTCCTCTATTATTTCACAAGACCCAGGTATTTTTTACATCAACACATTTATCTCACAATATTGGAATTTCTTGTTCACTTTTTTCTATCTCTTGCTAGCCTATAAATTTCATGAGGATATATCTGTTATTTCCATTATTGATTGGCAATTGGTTCATGACTTATACATGGATAAACTGAACATACAGAGGGAATCATATTTGCAAAGTAAAATTCTTGCATATTAAGAACCCTGTGGGTACACCTGGGTAGCTCAGTCCTTTAAGCACCTGCCTTCAGCTCAGGTCATGATCCCAGGGTCCTGGGATTGAGTCCCGCATCGGGCTCCTTGCTCAGTGGGGAGCCTGCTTCTCCCTCTGCTTGCCGCTCCCCCTGCTTGTGCTCTCTCTCTCTGACAGATAAATAAATAAAATCTTCAAAAAAAAAAAAAGAACCCTATGGATTTTCTAATAGCAAGTCTTATCTATGTAAATGAATTCCTTCATTCTTTCCTTCGTCTCTTCTGCCTTCCTTCTCTCCCTCCCTCCTTTCATACATCCTTCCTTCTTAGAAAATGCAGCCATCAAAATGGATTAGGACCTTTCCCCCTAAGGTCAGGAACACAGCAGGGATGTCCACTATCACCACTGCTATTCAACATAGTATTAGAAGTCCTAGCCACAGCAATCAGACAACAAAAAGAAATAAAAGGCATCCGAATCAGCAAAGAAGAAGTCAAACTCTCACTCTTTGCAGATGATATGATACTTTATGTGGAAAACCCAACAGACTCCACCCCAAAACTGCTAGAACTCATACAGGAATTCAGTAAAGTGGCAGGATATAAAATCAACGCACAGAAATCAGTGCATTCCTATACACCAACAACAAGACAGAAGGAAGAGAAATTAAGGAGTCAATCCCACTTATAATTGCACCCAAAACCATAAGATACCTAGGAACAAATCTAACCAAAGAGGCAAAGAATCTGTACCCAGAAAACTATAAAATACTCATGAAAGAAACTGAGGAAAACACAAAGAAATGGAAAAATGTTCCATGCTCATGGATTGGAAGAACAAATATTGTGAAGATGTCAATGCTACCTAGAGCAATCTACACATTTAATGCAATCCCTATCAAAATACCATCCACTTTTTTCGAAGAAATGGACCCGATAATCCTAAAATTTGTAATGGAACCAGAAAAGATCCCGAATAGCCAGAGGAATGTTGAAAAAGAAAAGCAAAGCTGGCGGCATCACAATTCCGTACTTCAAGCTCTATTACGAAGCTATAATCATCAAGACAGTATGGTACTGGCACAAAAACTGACACATAGATCAATGGAACAGAATAGAGAGCCCAGAAATGGACCCTCAACTCTATGGTCAACTAATCTTCAACAAAGCAGGAAAGAATGTCCAATGGAAAAAAGACAGTCTCTCAACAAATGGTGTTGGGAAATTTGGACAGCCACATGCAGAGGAATGAAACTGGACCATTTCCTTACACCACATACAAAAATAGACTCAAAATGGTTGAAAGACCTAAATGTGATACAGTAGTCCATCAAAATCCTAGAGGAGAACACAGGCAGCAACCTCTTCGACCTCAGCCATGGCAACTTCTTCCTAGAAATATCGCCAAAGGCAAGGGAAGCAGGGCAAAAATGAACTATTGGGACTTCATCAAGATAAAAGTCTTTTGCACAGCAAAAGAAACAGTCAACAAAACCAAAAGACAACGGACAGAATGGGAGAAGATATTTGCCAATGACATATCAGATAAAGGGCTAGTATCCAAAATCTATAAAGAACTTATCAAACTCAACACCCAAAGAACAAATGATCCAATCAAGAAATGGACAGAAGATATGAACAAACATTTTTCCAAAGAAGACATCCAAATGGCCAACAGACACATGAAAAAGTGCTCAACATCACTCAGCATCAGGGAAATCCAAATGAAAACCTCAATGAGATACCACTTCACACCAGTCAAAATGGCTAAAATTAACAAGTCAGGAAATGACAGATGTTGGCGGGGGTGCGGAGAAAGGGGAACCCTCCTACACTGTTGGTGGGAATGCAAGCTGGTGCAGCCACCCTGGAAAACAGTATGGGGGCTCCTCAAAAAGTTGAAAATAGAGCTACCATATGACCCAGCAACTGCACTACAGGGTATTTACCCCAAAGATACAAATGTAGGGATCCAAAGGGGTACATGCCCCAATGTTTATAGCAGCAATGTCCACAACAGCCAAACTATGGAAAGAGCCAAGATGTCCATCGACAGATGAATGGATAAAGAAGAGTGGTATATATATATGATGAAATATTATGCAGCCATCTAAAGGAATGAAATCTTGCCATTTCCAATGACATGGATGGAACTGGAGGGTATTATGCTGAGCGTGGTAAGTCAATCAGAGAAAGACATGTATCATATGACCTCACTGATATGGGGAATTCTTAATATTAAGAAACAAACTGAGGGTTGCTGGAGTGGTGGGGGGTGGGCGGGATGGGGTGGCTGGGTGATAGACATTGGGGAGGG
>NC_058403.1:43587240-43719206 GCF_002201575.2 Neomonachus schauinslandi | reverse complement strand
ACTAAAGATGTAATGTATGGTGATTAACATAACATAATAAAAAAAAAGGAAAAAAATGGATTAGGACTTTGAAGGCATTTGTCTAGTTTCTGTGATGTCCTTCCATGCACAATAGAAAAGTGTTGGTGGAACCACAAGGACAATTATTTAATTACTACTAATTGAATGGCCATGTTCAAAAGGTACTGATTAAAAATGGATTGACAAATGTTGTTGTTTAAAAATGTAACCATAACATAATGTCCTGTCCAGTCCTGCAAAACATTTTCATCAATAATTTTTTTTATGAATATATTGAAGGCACACGCAGCACTTATGAACAACACAAAACTTAGGAAGACAGATTTTAGCTCAGTATAAGAAAAGCTTTACTGGCATTTAGAATTACACAGATATGAGTTGGGTATACTCAGTAATTAATAAGCTAACTAGTTATGGGAGGGTATAAGCCCAAATGGGCTATTCCTGGACACCAGATAGAAGGGTGGAAGCTTAGATTATGCCTAGACCAATTCCCACATTGTATGGTTGAAGAAATATATGCCCAGAAACACACAAGATCTTGCTCAAGATCAAACATAAATTGCAGCAAAATCAACATTCATAACTCTCATCCACAGTTTCCTGTTAAAGTAAGTTGAGATTTTAGGCCATGGTATTCCAGATGTTACATAACTGTTGAGTTATACAATTCACTGGAGATCTATTATGTCTTTTGACTTCATTCCATTCCTTTACATAAAAAACATATATTGAGTACCCTCAACATAAAAGTTACTGTGAAGGCTTCTTAAGATGCAATATTTAGAATACATTAAAAAGTTATTCCATATTTATTTTCAAAGTTATAAATTAATTCACATGGAAATCAGAGTGTTATGATCAGTTGCCTCATATCTTTCCTGGAAAGAGGTAAAATATAAATAAATTTATATTTAAACAAATATATACTGAATATATATACTGTATATCTCGGAATATACGATAAACAGTAAACAAAATGACAGACATTGTTATTTTTATTATAAACATACACACATTGTTCATTTGGTTTAAGATCTTACATGTGGATATTTGCCATTCCCAAATGTCAGTGGGAGGAAGATAGCAGAAAATGATAAATATTAATCAAAGTAAAGATATTTGTGAAAATTCATATTACATTTTTCTTTATTCCAGAATTATTCACTGGTACTTATTTTTAAAAATTAATTCAAAGATTCTGAATTAGTGGGCCAGACTAAAAGATTTTAAAATAATTATTGTTTTTTTTTTTTTTTTTAAGATTTTATTTATTTATTTGACAGAGAGAGACACAGCGAGAGAGGGAACACAAGCAGGGGGAGTGGGAGAGGGAGAAGCAGGCTTCCCGCCGAGCAGGGAGCCCGATGCGGGGCTCGATCCCAGGACCCTGGGATCATGACCTGAGCCGAAGGCAGACGCTTAACGACTGAGCCACCCAGGTGCCCCTAATTATTGTTTTTTTTTTAATAACCTGAGAGATGTACCCAAATAATTCTCACCTACAGTAACTATATTAGTTTAAAAACTAATTCTTTAGGAAGTTAATATACCATTTCAGGACCATTCTGTCCTGAAAAATCTATCCAAACTATTTAAGGACAGAACAAAAAAAAAAAAAAACAATCAGTTAAGGGCCTCCTGGGTGGTTCAGTCATTAAGCGTCTGCTTTTGGCTCAGGACATGATCCCAGGGTCCTGGAATCAAGCCCTGCATCCGGCTCCCTGCTCGGCTCCCTGCTTGGCGGGAGGCCTGCTTCTCCCTCTCCCACTCCCCCTGCTTGTGTTCCCTCTCTTGCTGTGTCTTTCTCTGTCCAATAAATAAATAAAATCTTTAAAAAAAAATCAGTTAAAGGAACATGAAAAATATCCTATCTGCCATCAAAAGTCTATCTGTCCATACCTTTCTACATCTATTGCTGAAATCTTGAAGACTATATTGCTCACTAACTGAATCAATATAAAGCAAAAGAAATCTCTGGTTGTTGTTTTTCATCTTTCCCAGTGTTTCAATTACTTTACAAATCTCTGAAAACTTTATTTCTGGGTCATAGTAGATTAATGTCAACAAAGCCATCCCCTTAAGACTGGATTAAGATGATCCTTTCATCTTAGTGCCTCCAAATAAACTCAAATAGCTTTTGCTTTCAAAGTCATCAACAGTTTACAACAATAAGAATATAGAAAAAATATTGTCTTTATTGTAAAATTAAACAACACAAATGCTTACTTCTCTGTCTCTACAGCAATCTTCTCATATCCAACCAACTCTCCCACCCAGCTACCACTAGATTCCACTGTACTTCATTGACTCACTCAGTTAATAATAGATATTGTCATCCCAGAATATGAAGTGAAATTGCTAAAATCTGAATAAAAAACAATGAAGAAATATAATTTTTACCCTACCTATTGACCTCAGCTAAGAACTACAAATAAGCTATTCCAGTACAGAAAGTATGCAAAACATGCAACAGAAAATTCAGTCTTATAAAAAAGCTATACAGGTCAGTATTTAGTATCACCACACTTTATCATTGGTGATCAGATATGGAAAACTTCTGGTAAAATATCTGAAACATTTTGCAAAATTCTGTGGTTATTCAATTTTATTCCTATATTTGTAGAAGAAAATAGAAAGTATTAAGTATATAAGACTAAATTGGCCTTTGGAATGAAATTATATATTAACATGTAATATAGACCAATAGAAGAGAAAGCTAAAAAAAAATGAATTTATTTGTTTGAATGGTACTGGATTTTGACATTTTCTCAAGGTTGTATATCTCGGCATATACTATAAATTATTATACCAAATATATGACTTTAGGAAGGCAGTACTGGATATCTTAAAAATCAATAATAAAATAGTCAATTACAGAAAGTAAAAAACATGAAATATCCCTGTATATTCTCTTGAACCTGACAACTTTTACTGAATATAAAAGATACTAAAATTGAGAGTATCAATGCAAACAAAAGCTTCTATATCAATGCAAACAAAAAATGAAAAAAATAAGGCAACTATAAAACAACAACAGAAGGAAAATATCAAAATATTTTCCCTTATTATCAAAAATAGATAGAGGTCTAGAAATAGCTGCAAGACATCAGAAGCTAATATACCTTATTTGCAACTATTCCATATTCATAATGAACAGATAATTGTAATAATAAAAAGAAATAAACATTTTTTTCAGTAGAGTATATAATAAATAACATCTGTAACAGTCCCTTGAACACAACAGGTGCACAATTACTATTATAAGGAGATAAGGTGAATTATTCAAGTGGTCAACCCTAAAATATTTGCATTCAAGGTATCTATAGTAAAATTCTCAAGAAAGTGCTAAGCATATTTTAATGAATGATACAGGATAGAAATCAGAGGCACACAAATTATTTGTAATTGTATTACTATTTTTATTTTACTTCTACAGATCTTATAATTATCACTTTCCATCATATTCCATCAAGAGTAAGACAAGTGGCAAGAAGTCATATTTATAAACCCAACTGAGGGGTCTACTTTTGTGGACCCCATTTCCTCAGTATATCCAATTCCTGACTCTTTTGCTGTCTACCACTCCTACCAGGAATCCAGGAGTCATTTGTCTGGCACCTCAGTGTCCTACAATCCCAGACCTGATAATCTTATCCTTGCAGAAACCCTGTGTCCTTTCTCTTATCGCCATCTTTCCCATGTCCTGGTTTCTCTATTTCCAGTGACCCAAATTCTGCCCTACCTTTCTGTACTCTAGTCTAAACTTTCTTAAGAAAAATATATCTTGAAGTCTCCTTACCTCCTACTTCAATGGTTGCCCTAAGCCAACTACTGTAGAATTTTGCCGCTGCTATGTAGTCTTGGAGATTACAAGAAACAGCATAGAAAATTAAGACAAAGAACAAATGCTGTAACTAGAAATTATACTCAAGGGTGCAAAGACACAAAGCTATTCTTTATAAAAAAAAGATATGACAGGGCACAAACACATGGCATGTCGGGATGTGTGGACTGGAATAGCTTTGATATGATTTCCCTTGTTGCCAGAATGTTCAAGATGCTCAATGGGTAAACAAGTGAGACAAGAGGGTCTTGATGCATTGTGAAGCAGGTGTTAGAGCATGAGGAATAGGAGTCCAGGAATAAAGAAACTGAGAACCAGGGAAGACAAAAGCCTGGGCTTTAGTGAAACTTACCAAAGATGGCTGACACTTGACCCACTTCACATACAGTGTTGGTCAGAACAGAGTGGAAATCTGAGACTGCAGGATCTGCAGAAATAAAAGTAAAAACAGAGAGAGAGAGAGAGAGAAAGTAGGGGGAATGGAATTTGTATTGCCTGCCACCTCTCTCTCTCTTGCAGCTATGCTTAGCAATCACTTGGTAAATGAATTTGGACAATTCAGCTTTTTTAAGAAAAAGGAAAAAAAGAAAAAAATAATATTTTTTGGGTGGATAACTCCCTGGGGTTTCTCAATGATTTCTCAGTATGATTTGTACACATAAGACCTATCATACCCAGATTTTACAAGATGTAATGTTGAGTTTTGACCTACTACCTATAAGTGTGTGTGCGTGTGCACACATGTGAGCATGAACACACACATTCCTACATAGGTTAACTATGTATTTACAAAATTATTATAATTAAAACATTTTAAATATGAGATTCTACAAAGTGTAAGCAACCTATGATAAAAGTCGTAACTCTTATAGACAAAAAATTACTATATTTAAAAGATCCATATGGTAAGTTAAAACCAATTTTGCTTCTCTAGCATCTGTAGAGACTGCCATGCTTGGTGATTCCTATAATAGTGAGTAAAACCTGATGAGAATAATTAATAGTCTTCTTTCCTACATGCTATAAGCTTTTCTATAAGCTACAAGTTTTTCTACAAGTGACAAAACACATGAGGTATTTCAGTTCAAGTACCGTTACCATTCTAGAATCCAGTGCTCACAAAACTGTAAAATACTTAGATAACATTAATAACTTTTAAATTAATTTTGTATTTATTTTCTTTGTAGAAAGATATAACATTCCATATGATTTTTTAAAAATCTGTATTTTCAAACCTAATTATATGAATTCAGTCCTCTAAGCACAGACTAACACTTCTGAACTTTAAAATTGCAGTTAAAAAATTTAAACACAGGAAGAACATTCTATATCCTACTTAAAATAATTTTCAAAGAATTTTAAAACTAAATATTCCTATAAAATTACTCATAGAACAGGAAAGATCTTAAGACCTTGGAGTTCTTAATAGACCTAAGTCACTATAAAACATCTATGATTTAGTGAAACTATTTGTACTATCATAAATATTAATGTACTTTGAATTCTAAAGCCATTTTTCTTTGTTATTTTAGAAATGTTAAATAACTAGGCAATTAACATCTTCAAGCACGTGTCACATGTACTTTGTGCATTCCCTAGTTGAAATTCTCATAAATGGTAATACTAGGTAAGAATATTACTGGTTTTATGGTTCATGGTATGAATCTGCGCTCCCATATATACAGTGCTATTAGCATGAACATGAACACTAGTTTTAATGCTCTTTTGTCAGTGTTATCGTCTGTTTACAATTTTAATTTGACAAGTAAAATATTATGGTTTTCATTTTTTTGAGAGCTATTTGGCAGGAACTTCATGAATATCATCATCCTGTACATCAAATTTAGAAGTACTGCCAGGGTTGGAATCCTGACAAATATCGACAAATTTCTGTCATACCTTCTGAACAGAGCCTTTCAAATAGAGTTCCATAGAACATTGGAGTCAAATGAGCTACTTGTTATTAATACAGGGGGGAGGGGAATGATAGCTCTTTGTCTTCAACTCCTGCAACTCTTGCCCCTTCACACTAGCTATACCAGTTCCCATGATTTTTCCTTATACTGTGAATCATCCAAACTTGAAAGGCTTTGCATTAGATGATACCTCTCCCAAGAAGAGTCTTCCCAGATATCCACATGGCTCACCATCCTTTTTTTTTTTTCAGAGTTTTTCTCAAATATTATCAGTGAGATCTTGTCCAACTCCAGCACCATTTCACCATTGGTTTGTCACTCTTCTCTCATTACTTTATTTCTTCTTAGCCCTAGTCACCACTTTATATCATAGTAACTTATATATGCCATTATTTTCTTTCTCTCTCTGTTTAAATGTAAGCACCACAGAGGCAGGTGTTTCATCTGTTTTGTTCATTTTTGAGTCCCTGGTGTTTAAAATATATCTGACACACAGCAAATGTTCGATATATGTTTGTTAAATTAATTATTTAAATTAATTAATATAATTAGCACAAGCAGTGGCAATTTCCCAGAATCAGTTGCTCCCTAACTTTCAGCTGGATTCTGTCAGTGAGAGACACTGATAGGAGATTAAAAGCAAGAGAAAAGGCATTGTTGCTCCCCTGTTGTGCTTCTGGCCCTGGCAGCAGAGGAGGGGAAGTCCAGCAGTCCCCAGCAGCAAGACTCACTGGCTCTGGCAACAGATAATGCAGCAGCAGCAACTGAGATGTGGACACCAGCCACATTACAGATGAATCCAAGAGCTTCGGCTGGATTGAGCTAGCCAAAATTCTGGCAGTATCAGTAGATGTGTGTGACGCCTGGCTTGCTGAAAAATGGAGAGTCATTTCAACAACAGAAGTGGCCACAGCGGCATTCTGTCATGGGACTCTGGATAATCACTTTTTTTTGCCCCTCCAGTCCTAGAAGTAATAGTAGTTTCCTGCAATAACTGATCCTTAAGCATATTTACTTCCATCTTTTACTCCTCCAGTCCTTCTAACATGTTTGTAAATAATTTTCTATTTTAATTCCTGTGTTGGAATTAATCAGAGAGGTTTTTGTGTTCCTACTAGACAAGACTAACCCATTGCTTTAAAAATAACTTTCTGCCAAATATCTGCTCAATTTAACAGCAAATATGGTCATTCTTCCAATGCAGCAATCTCACAAGGTACTAAATAATGCCAAGAGGTTTCCACTGCCCTAGCCCTTTCCATGGTCTTTTCCCATCTTTTGTCTTATTGGTAATATAATACTCTGACATATTAAATTAGCAATACGTTTTGTGATGTTGGCATAATTATCCCACTCTCTCTGTAGGAAATAACAGTGATGTCTTTAAGTCTTCATACATATTTACCTGTAAGTACAACAAATAAAAAATACCTTCCAGGGGCACCTGGGTGGCTCAGTTGGTTGAGCGACTGCCTTCGGCTCAGGTCATGATCCTGGAGTCCCGGGATCGAGTCCCGCGTCGGGCTCCCTGCTCGGCGGGGGGTCTGCTTCTCCCTCTGACCCTCCCCCCCTCATGCTCTCTCTCTCTCTCTCTCTCTCATTCTCTCTCTGTCAAATAATAAATAAAATCTTTAAAAAAAAAAAATACCTTCCAGGAAACCTACCTTACACCTAAAGGAACTAAAAAAAGAACAACAAACGAAACCTAAAGTCAGCAGAAAGAAGGAAATAATAAAGATTACAGCAGTAATAAATGACATAGAAACTATACAACAGATCAATGAAACCAGGGGCTGGTTCTTTGAAAAAAATCAGTAACGTTATCATAAACTTCTAGCCAGAATTATCAATAAAAAAGAGAAAGGACTCATAAATAAAAGCACAAATGAGAGAGGAAAAATAACAACCAACACCACAGAAATACAATCATAAGAGAATATTATGAAAAAGATATATCCCAATGAATTGGATGACCAAGGAGAAATGGATAAATTCCTAGAAACATATAACCTACCAAACTGGAAACAGGAAGAAATAAAAAATTTGAACAGACCAATAACCAGCAAAGAAATTGAGTCAGTAATCAAAAAACTCCCAGCAAACAAAAAGTCCAGGACCAGATGGCCTCACAGGTGAATTCTATGAAACATTTAAAGAAACGTTAATACCTATTCTTCTCAAACTATTAAAAAAAAAAAGAAAACTTTCAAATTCGTTCTATGAGGCCAGAATTACCCTGATACCAAAACCAGGTAAAGACACCACTGAAAAAGAGAACTACAGGCCAATATCTCTGATGAACACAGGGGTAAAAATCCTCAACAAAACACTAGCAGACCAGATCCAATAATACATTAGAAAAAAAATCATTCATCAAGATGAAGTGGGATTTATTCCTGGGTTGCAGGGGTGGTTTAGTATTTGCAAATCAACGTGATACATCATATTCATAACAGAAAGGATAATAACCATATGATCATTTCAACAGACACAGAAAAAGCATTTGACAAAGTACATCCATTCATGATAAAAACCTCAACAAAGTACGTTTAGAGGGAACATAGCTCAACATAATAAAGGCCATATATGAAAAACCCACAGCTAAAATCAATCATCCTTAATGAGGAAAAACAGAGCTATCCCCATCAGGAACAAAACAAGGATGTCTACTCTTATCACTTCTATACAACATAGTACTGGAATTCCTAGCCACAGCAATCAGACAACTAAAAGAAATAGAAGACACCTAAATCAGCAAGGAAGAAGTAAATCTTTCACTATTTGCAGATGACATGATACTATATATAAAAAACCCAAAGACTCCACCAAAAACTGCTAGAACTGATAAACAAATTCAGTAAAGTCACAGGATACAAAATCAATATACAGAAATGTGTTGCAGTTTTATACACCAATAATGAAGCAGCAGAAAGAGAAACTGACAAAACAACCCCATTGAAAATTGCACAAAAATCATAAGATACCTAGGAATAAACCTAACCAAAGAGGTGAAAGATCTGTACTCTGAAAACTATAAAATAATGATGAGAGAAACTGAAGACACAAAGAAATGGAAAGACATTCCATAGTCAGGAATTGGGGGAACACTGTTAAAATGTCTATACTACCCAAGGCAATCTACCCATTTAATGCAATCCCTATCAAAATACCAACAGCATTGTTCACAGAACTAGAACAATCTTAAAGTTTGTATGGAACCACAAAAGATACAAAATGACTACACCAATCTTGAAACAGAAAAGCAAAGCTAGAGATATCACAATTCTGGGCTTCAAGTTATATTACAAAGCTGTGGTAATCAAAACAGTATGGTACTGTATAAAAATAAACACCTAGATATTATGCTAAATGAAATAAAGTCAATCCGAGAAAGACATATATCATACGATCTCACTGATATGAGGAATTCTTAACCTCAGGAAACAAACTGAGGGTTGCTGGAGTGGTGGGGGGTGGGAGGCATGGGGTGGCTGGGTGATAGACACTGGGGAGTGTATGTGCTATGGTGAGTGCTGTGAATTGTGTAAGACTGTTGAATCACAGACCTGTACCTCTGAAACAAATAATACATTATATGTTTAAAAAAAAAAAAAAGAAGATAGTAGGAAAGGAAAATGAAGCGGGGGGGAATCAGAGGGGGAGACGAACCATGAGAGACTATGGACTCTGAGAAACAAACTGAGGGTTCTAGAGGGGAGGTGAGTGGGGGGATGGGTTAGTCTGGTGATGTGTATTAAAGGGGGCACATACTGAGTGGAGCACTGGGTGTTACACGCAAACAATGAATCATGGAACACTACATCAAAAACTAATGATGTAATGTATGGTGATTAACATAACATAATAAAATAAAATTTAAAAAATGAAATATAATGTGAAAAAAATATAAACACCTAGATCAATAGACTAGAACAGAAAACCCAGAAACAAACCCACAATTATATGGTCAATTAATCTTCAACAAAGCAGGAAAGAATACACAATGGGAAAAGACAATATCTTCAACAAATGGTATTGGGAAACTGGACAGCAACATGCAGAAGAATGAAACTCGACCACTTTCTTATGCCATACACAAAAATAAACTCAAATTTGATTAAAGACCTAAATGTGAGACCTTAAAATATAAAAATCTTAGAAGAAAGCATGAGCTGTAGCAACTTTTTTCCTAGATAAGTCCTCTGAGGCAAGGGAAACAAAAGAAAAAATAAACTATTTGGACTACATCAAATAAAAAGCTCCTGCACAGTGAAGGAAACAACAAAATTACAATGCAACCTACAGAATGGGAAAAGATATTTGCAAATGACATATCTGATAAAGGGTTAGACAGCACTCAAAAAAACAAATAATTCAATTTAAAATGGGCAGAAGACATGAACAGAGATTTCTCCAAAGAAGACATCCAGATGGCCAACAGACACATGAAAAGACAGATGTTCAACATCCATCATCAGAGAAATACAAATCAAAACTACAATGCAATATCATGTCACACTTGTCAGAATGGCTAAAATCAACAACATGAGAAAAAATAGGTCTTGGTGAGGATGTAGAGAAAGGGGAACCCTCTTGCACTGTTGGTGGGAATGCAAACTGGTGCAGCCACTGTGGAAAACCTCATGGAGGTTCCTGAAAAGGCTAAAAATAGAACTACCCTATAATCCAGCAATTGCACTACTGGTGTTTACCCAAAGAATACAAAAACAAGAATTCAAAGGGATACATGCACCCCTATGTTTATAGCAGCATTATCTACAATAGCTAAGATATGAAAGCAGCCCAAGTGTCATTCAATTGATAAATGGATAAAGAAGATGTGGTATACACATACAGTGGAATATTATTCAGCCATAAAAAAGAATGAAATCTTGCCATTTGCAACAACATAGATGGAGCTAGAGTATTATACTAAGTGAAATAAGTCAGAGAAAGACAAATACCATATAATTTCACTCATATGGAATTTAAGAAACAAATGAGCAAAGGGGAAAAAAAGGGAGCGAGAGACAAACCAAGAAACAGACTCTTAACTATAGAGAACAAACTGATGGTTACCAGAGGGGACGTGGGTGGAGGGATTGGTTAAATAGGTGATAGGGTTAAGCAGTGCACTTGTGATAAGCACTGAGTGATGTATGGAATTATTGAATCAGTATATCGTACACCTGAAACTAATATTATACTGCATGTTAACTAAATGGAATTAAAATAAAAATTTAAAAAAATACTCTCCAGGACAATGTTCAACCTTTCTTTTGGTACTTTTTAACCTTCATATTTAATATATGTTTGGCAGAATAGACACACAAATGAATAATTAGTGGATATGACTGCATATACAAATAGTTTATAATACCATTTCTTTGACTTGTTGGAAGGTAACTAGTGGTTACTTGGAAACTCTTAAAAATCATAATTATACTTGTAGACTCTTAGCCAAAAAATGAAGCATGATCTATCCTCCTTGCTGTCTTTGGCAACAGGAATTTTTTGACACATCCCCCTCTACTTTTCTCCCCTAAGGACCAAGACACCACTCTCATCCACTGGCAACACAGGAAGGCTGTTGCGGTTCTCTCAATGTTAGTTTAAGTTACAAATCACGTGATTTTATTTTTATTCTATCTGTTACGACAACCAAAATTTTAATAATTGTCCCATTATTTATTTATTTATTTATTTATTTATTTATTTATTTATTTATTTGAGAGAGTTGGGGGTGAGGGACAGAAGGAGAGGGAGAGAATTTTAAGCAGACTCTGCTGAGCATGGAGTCCAATGTGGGGCTCGATCTCAAGACCTGTGATTATGATCTGAGCCAAAATCAAGAGTCGAACATTTAATTGACTGAGCCATCCAGGTACCTCAATAATTGTCCCTTTTTAGAAATTCATTTTCCTTGCTTTATATAAAAGCACAAAAAATGAATGTGATATAAAAAATTAAAAATTAAAATCTAATAATATATGAAAATATCATGTATAATTCTACTTTTCTTAATAAAATGATATAAAGTGAAAACATAAAAGTTATCTTCTTACAGAGTCCTCTCAATCCAATTCTGAATCTGGGAGATAATTGGGATTACCACAATATAACCAATTGGAAGCCACTCACCAAATATTTTTCTATGATTGTATGTATATTATGCATTGATATACGATGCTAATAATTTTTGTAGGTACTGTTTTTTTTAAAAGATTTTATTTATTTATTTGAGAGAGAGAGAGAGAGAGATCGTACAAGCAGGGGGGAGGGGCAGAGGGAGAGGGACGAGCTGGCTCTCCTAAGCACAGAGACCAACACAGAGCTCCATCCCTGGCCATCCCTGACCATTCCATGACCATGAGATCATGACCTGAGCTTAAGTCAGAGGAGCCACCCAGGTGCCCCTGTAGACACTGTTTTAAGATTAAAAATAAGGTAGTGTTATACACATAGTCCTGAATAGCTTTTTTCATTCAATCATATATACATCATGGCTATCCTCATAAGTCTACAGATATATATCTATTTTCTTCTTTGACAGCCAGTGTATGTGCTGCCTCCTCATCTGCATACTCAAATACTTAGGCCTGCTGCAAGCCACATGAGTACGGCTGAGTTAATCTATGGTGTCCATGGCAAGAGCTTCAGAATCTCTTGGCTGACAAGAGTCTCATGAATTGATAAGATCTCATTCTCCATGAGGTTTAGCCTCCCCTAATATGCTGCCTCTAACCAACAAATGTCATAATTCATGCAACAAAAATAACATTAGTTCTTTTTTACTCCCAGTCAGATGTGTAGTTAGGATCAACATTGATCACTACTTCCTATTTAGCCAGGCAGTCAAGTTTACCTTCAACCTGTGCCCTGTTATATTAATGCATTTTGGGTCAAAGATTCAGAATGTGGAAATACAAGGATATTCCAGTTTTTTTCCATTTTGCTCACACAAACACTGTAGGTTTTGCATAATAGCTACAGGACTCAGTAATGATGCCATTAATCACTTGTTCTTTCAAATGTTTCCTCATGGCCTCCCTCTCATAACAGGCAATTCTTTGAAATCAGTCTTTGAAGAGCTACGACTGACAGAGATGAATAGGATGCTTAATCGCACTGGCACATGCCAGAGCCTATTGCTGTGGCAAAAGCACACCATGTAAAGCTTCTTAGTCAGTAACGTTCTGTAGATAATAAACAACTCCAAAAACCGAACATCTCTTTCCATGCTTGCTGTTACAGCCGTATAGTCTACTGCTCAAAAGTCCTGTATCTTTCCCTTCCCCAATTCCTATATTCTTATGTTCACTGTATTCACTATCTTCTTCCTTCATCCTCTTTTTTTCCCTTTTCTTATAACTGAACACTGAAACACATATCCCTGAAGTTTCTATCTTTCTACATATCCACATTATAAATGAGACTCAACAGATGAATTTCCATAACTGAATTTGAAGTTATTTAAAATTGAGGATCTTTTTTATTTTTTTTAAATATATTTTTTTAAGATTTTATTTATTTGCGAGAGAGAGAATGAGAGACAGAGAGCATGAGAGGGAGGAGGGTCAGAGGGAGAAGCAGACTCCCTGCTGAGCAGGGAGCCCGATGTGGGACTCCATCCCGGGACTCCAGGATCATGACCTGAGCCGAAGGCAGTCGCTCAACCAACTGAGCCACCCAGGCGCCCTAAAATTGAGGATCTTAAAAAGAAAATTCTGATCCTTTTCCCCAAAAAAAGGTGTCACCAAGATTATGGTGCTTTAAAAAAATTTCAATCTCCTTCAGAATATTTACAATGATAATCTAATGATATTCGATACCATTTAATTTCATTTGCAGTAATCCAAGCACCTGGGATAAAAAAAGACATGCATATAAGAACAATATGTATTATGTTATATGTGAAATTTAAATTAAATAGGCAGTAGCTTTTACATTTTCCTCAAAATTACATATGTAGTTTTTCCTCTCTGTGGAGTTATGTAAAACAGGTAACACCAATTTGCACAGTCTTACTAAATTAATACCTTCTTCCTCGAACTTAGTTCAAGAACTATGAAATATTACCTATGACTGAGAGAAGCTATGTTTGATCATTACTTTTTTCCATGTTGAGGCATATGAGAGACACAATTATTCCAATTACCAATAAAGAGATCGGTAGGTTGGTAATTAGCTAGCAGGACTGTATGCACTGTTTGTAGCTATTGTCCTAGAGTAATTATTAATACTGCTCACTTCATTTTCAAAAGAAAAACAGTTTGGATAATAATTTACTTTAATTGCCATTGATTCATAGTATAGAGCAGACCAAAGTCTGACAATGGGAAACACCTATAAAACCACTACAAGTTAACAGAAAATGATTACATATTTCTATCATTTCAGAAACTTTTTCAAGATCTTTATAAGGGCTGTTGGAAGTCATATCTAAATTGTGAATTAAGATTATTTCCTGAAATTACAAAAAAATTTGCAAAATTCTCAAATCCCTTTGTTCCTTTATTGTCTGTTAATAGTGTTTCTTCAGATTTCACTCATGACAGAATCCTCCATGGCAACAGGACTCTGCTTATAAAGAAATACTAAAAGACAGAAGACACAAGGCAATTATCCTACCAGCGCATAACTATCAAATATTTTTAGCATTCCAACTACTCCTCAATGAGAATGAGCTTATTCAAAATGTCAGATGTTAACTTCGAAGAAAGACACAGACCCTGAACAGTACTGACTTCATATTAAATCAGTCTCTGTATTTGTCATATTGCTGTATTTTAAATCACGAGTATACCCTTTACACCACTATGAAAATTAATATGCTGACATATAATGGGATGAACAGTGCCTCACCCCCCCCACCAAACTCCATGTCCCTCTAGAACCTGTAAATATGACCTCATTTTGAAGCAGAGAGGTAATTTTGTAGATGTAATCAAGTTAATCCAAGTATTTTGTAATCCAATGACTGGTGTCCTTGTCAGAAGACCCAGACACACACAGAAGGAAGACAGCCATGCAAAGACAGAGGCAGAATGTGGAGAAATGCAGCTACAAGCCCATGGATGCCAAAGACTACCTGGCAAACACCAGAAGCTTAGAAGACACAAGGGGGGATTCTTCTCTAGAATCTTCAGAGGGAATGTGGCATTGCCAGCACCTTGATTTTAGACTTCTGGTCTCTAGAACCACGAGAAAAAGAAAATAAATTCCTGTTGTTTTAAGACACCAGTTGGTAGAAATTTGTCACGGAAACCCTAGGAAACTAAGACATGATATAATGCATGTTATGATATATAGTAATAATTCCTGATTAGGCTGTACTTTTAACTTGCCATAACTGGGCACTGAAATTGTGTAATAAATTATGTTTCTTACATGTAAAAACAAAGATTTGTTGGTCATACATATTATTTGAGTAATTTGTTAATGGGGAAATCCTGGGAATAGAAGAATCCTTTGAAACTTCCAGCAATTACTCTGAATCCCCAAGGGGTAAGAGGTGGTAAATCAGGACTAAGAGATGAAGGCAGGAAGGTATTACTGAGGTTGGGAAACTACCCTTCTAAATCAATATAAATCTAAGTCTTATCCTTAGCATGGTTCCCAATAACAATATTTTAGTCCCATTACAAATATTAAATAATTATGTAGGCACATTTTATTGCTTTAATATTAAAAATAGTTTGGATAATGAATATAAAACTAACATATGCAAAGGCAGCACTTCATTTCTAGGCATTGTCCTAGTAAAGAGTTAAATATCAATTATGTACCATTCTGTTGGAACTAATGGAACTAAACCAACAGATGTTTTCCTTCTTTAGCAATATTTACTTCCAAACAAGTAACCACAACAACATTGATTTCTTAAAATCCAAGTAATGTTAAAGTTTATAAAACTAATAGTTTTCTTTTTCATTCATTTTAGGTTTTGAAGTCTTAAGGTTTTAGGGTTAAAAAATTATGGATTGAGGGAAAAATGTTTTGCCTTGAGAACTGCCTAGCACTAAGTCAAAGTATTGGCTAGTTTACCAAGGAAGACTAGTTCATTCCCCCATGCTGCATCTTCCATGGACAAAGGGAGAAATTACCAAATTGTATATACTGAGATGCCAAAATTTGTTGTGAAGATTTCTATTACATCATTCACAACATGAATCAGCACACTAACAAAAAATATGTGAATTTTGGAACCCATCTGGAAAAATTCTTACATAAAGGAAATCACTGAACTATGCTATAATTTTAATTGGCATCCCTCTCCCTTTACTTTGCTGTTCTTTCTATATATGTAGCTATATTAGAATTTATGATTATGTTCATTAACATCTGGTCAGGGACAAATGATACATTTAGTTTGATATAGAAGGACAAGGCTGCACAAGAGCATATTTTGAAGACACTAAGTGAAGACTGCTTTTCTAAATAGACTGAGTTTGTGAACAGAAGAGACAGTCCAGGACTGAGAATACAGAAAGATGCACTTCTAGGTGAATAACATCCTCTCTGCTTCCAAGATGTACCTGAAGAAACAGAAACAAAGAGTAGCTTGTCTTCTTTCTTCATCCAGTGAGATCTGGTTCTAGCACCTACCTACCAAGATCTGCTTGAAAGCGTATTAGATAACGGGTCAAGAGCTGAATAAGAAGAAATTTGGTCTGCTGACAAACACATAGCAAAACCACTACTCAGCATCAAAAATGCTGATAGAGAATTCACCTGAAGCTTAGTATAAAACACATAAAATAAAGGTAATTGGCATTGGATGGAATTGGTGTTTGCACAAAAACTTTGTTTTGGGATTTGCAGAAACCTACTTGGGGAATGACAGTAAAATATATTTCTAAAAATCATACTATTTTGTTATTCCAATAAAACCATACCAACTATTTCTATATGACTTTTTCCCCCTGAAATGCTATGAATAATATTGGGGGAAATAGCTATTTTAATTTCGTGGTAGTTTTTTAATGACTAACAAGACAAAGCACAGAAACATCATTTACACTTTAAAAAAAAAAATCTTGAATGCCTTTTGGAAAAAGGGCTGGTTCTAAAATTTTAAATAGATGACTTGTACTTAAAAATTATTCAATCTTAATAGATAAATGAAAAGCTTACAAAACACTAACAGGTATATAAAAGGTCCTCTATTCAACAAGTGAAGAGACTTAACTTTTGTTACTTTGAATTTCTCGTCAAGATGTTGTCATAATCCCTTGCTTTGATGACCTACCTCTGTTGAACATTGAGAAGTCATAAATAAGATATAAAACTAAACAATCAAAATTATATAGCCAAGGCAAAAAAACAAGTTAAGAACTCCTTGGACAAAAAAAAAATTACTCTTGATTGATATTTGTGTTCATTCATATCTCTTGGTGAACATGTTACACAGTCCTGTTCCATTTATATCTAGAGGTAGGGGGCTAGGAAATGGGTATTAAAATTTAGTAGAAATTACCAAACAATTCGCCAAAGTAGTTATAACAATTTTCATACTAGTAGTATATGAGTCCAAATCCTTTGTAAAACCCAACTTCTAAAACATTTTACCCATTCCGTGTATATTAAAAACTCAGTATGCTATTATTATTCCAACATTTCTATTACAAAAATGAACATATAAAAAATTTCAAAGACCCTTACAATGAACATCCATATATCCACCACTTTGATACTTTAACATTCTACTGCATCTCTTTAAAATCACCTATCAATCCCTCTATCCATCTCAAGTTTCATTTTCTGATGCATTTTGAAGAAATTGAACTCCTTTTCATATGTCTATTGATTATTTGGCTATCTTGTTTTTCCAATACCCATTCAAGTCTTTTGCACATTTTTCTTTCCTGTCAACTGTCTTCTCGTTGGTTTGTAGGAAGTTTTTTAAAATATATATTCTGCAGATGAATCCTTTGTTAGTGGCTGTATTACAGATACCTTCTTCCAAGGTATCTGTATCCATTTTTTTAAATATTTATTTGAGAGTCAGAGAGAGAGAGAGAGCATGCATGGGGGGGGAGAGGGTGAGGGAGAAAAAGAGAATCTCAAGCAGACTCCCGCTGAGCACAGAGCCCAACACGGGGCTCGGTTTCACAACCCTAAGATCATGACCTGAGCTGAAATCAAGAGTTGGACACTTAACTGACTGAGCCACCCAGGTGCCCCAACTTTTCGCATTTTTAATGGTTTCTTTCAATAACGAAAGCCCTTAATATAGTACATTTTTATGTTTGTTCATCAAATTTGGTATCACATTTAATAAATATTTGCCTACTTGAAGCTCATAAAGATTTCCTTTTGAAAGCTTTATAATTCTATCTTTCACATCTAGAGCTCCAGCCCATTTCTGTGTATGGTATGAAGTGTCAAGATACATTTTTTCCCATATAGATATTCAATTGACCCCAGAACCCTTTATTGAAAAAATACTTTTCCCATATTACTTCAAAGTAACCTGTTTATAAACCAGGTAATCTAATATGTGGTAGACTATTTTTAAATTTTCTAGTCCATTAGTCCAATTTGTCTATACTTGCACCAATGTCATACTGTATTCATTACTATACATTATAATTAGTTTTGATATTTTGCACTATAAATGTCTCAATGTTTTATCATCCAGATTTTCTTGGCTATTCTTTGATTTTGTAAAAAAATTTAGAATTGGCTTATCAATTTCCACATATACACAAAAAAGAAAACTAAATGAAAAGAACAAGTGTTGATGAGGATGTGGAGGAACTAGAACCCTTGAAACATCACAGATGAGAATGTAAAATGGTTCAGCCACTGTGGGAAAAAGTTTGGCGGTTCCACAAAAAGTTAGACATAAAACTACCATATGATGTAACAATTCCATTGCTAAGGACATACCCCACAGAATCGAAAACAGATACTCAAATATATGTATATGCACAGCAGAACTATTAACAACAACTAAAAAGTGGAAACAGTCTAAATGCCCATCAATGGATGAATGAATAAACAATTGTGATATACACATACAATGAAGTATTATTCAGCCATAATAAGGAATGAAGTACTGGTACATGCTACACAGATGAAGCTCAAGAATGAAACTCAGAAACATTAGTTAAAGAAGCTAGACACAAAGGGTCACATAGGGTATGATACCACCATTTCTATGAAGTATCCAAAATAGGTAAATCCATAGAGACAGAAAGCAGATTGCTTATTGCCAGGTGATGGGGGAAAGGAAAAATGGGGAGGAACTGCTTAATGGATATAGGGCTTCCTTCTGGAGTGATAAAAATATTTTGGAACTAGATAGAAGTGATGGTTGCATAATATTGTGATGGTTGCACTGAATAATTCACTTAAGATGGTTAATTTTATGTCGATTTCACCTTTGTTTAAAGGGGAAAAACAAAAACTAGACGAAGTATTTATTTGGATTGAATTTATTAAATCTACAGAGTATTTTGAGAGAATTAACTAACATATAATAGTGATTCTTTCAACCCATGAATATATATACTTTCCATTTCTGTAAGTTTGTATTTTCTCTAAAGACTATTTGTGGTTACCAATATAAAGTGTTCTTGCATATATTTTCTTGGATTTATTTCTAAGTATTAGTAGTTTTTGATGTTATTAAAAATGATACTTTAAAAATATTTATTGTCATTAGTATACAGAAATAAAATTGATTTTTGTATATTGAACTTGTATCCATTATTATATTCATTGATTTTTATCCCCATTTCTTTTACAAAGGCAGAATGCTGAAAATGGATCTTTAATGAAATATGGAATTATGAACAACACACTTTTAAGTGTAATATTTATAGTTTTCATCTAAGGAAAGTTTTATCTGTTTTTTTAAATTTTCACTGAAATAATAAAAACACAGTCTTCAAGGCCTTAAACACAAGGATAGATAATACATCAGTATAAAATAAAGCACAATGCTAATAACATATTAAGTGCTCTGCAAGTGAAAATTTATGAAGTATGTTTTTCTATAATAATACTAATACATACTCAAAAATAATATATCAGTTTATTCAGTTTTCTCTTGAACTAATATTTACTGCTACTCTGTGCTAGAAATTAAATGTTAAATACTGCGGATCAACTAGTAACAAGGTAGATAATATTTGTGAAGGTTTACTTTATGTATTTTTCACCATTCAAATTTTATTCCTACTCTTTGGTAAAGGATTATAATTGATTGGATGCTCAAAGATTTCTAATCTTAAAAAGCTATTGGAAACCATCATTTAATAATATTATGTAAGGGAGAAACCATTTTTGGAATGATATAAACTTTTCTGTGTCTAGACAGACAAATCATACCCAGAAGACATGTGATAATATTTAACGGCATTAAATAATGATAACTTCTCAGCCATATGCACAATATTACTACCTTAAAACTAGCCTGTTAAGTCCCTATCCCTGGGTTGAAGCTTTCTAACTACTCGGCTTACATTCAACAAGAGTGATCTTTCCAAAATGTAAGTCTGGTTACTAAGCTCCAATAAATTTATATTTAAATTAGGATAATGATAACATGCCTCGCCAAGGCCTACAAGGCCTTGTTTGTAAATAATACAGCTTCTTTCACCTTCCATCTCTTCTTGCTTGACTTACATTTTGCTTCTATCTTTTTGCTTAACCTATCTCCTTCCCTCCCTCTCTCTCTGTATCTTTCTCTCTATGTGATGTCTACTCACAAAGACCTCTACTAATTTAGTCTCATGTGACTTGCAAATTCTGTTCCCACTTCCTGAGAAGTGCTTTCTTTCCTTCGTTTCTCCTGCCAGCATACTTACTTTCTGTCTTCCCTCCACTGTCACAGAAGCCCTTTTCTGATTTTCATGACCAGATTATATCCCTTATAAACTCCAGTGGCATCTCTCCTTCATAACATTTATATTTACCAGATTTAAAATTTTACATCTACCATATTTTGTGGTTATTTGAATAATGTCTATGTCCCACCACTGGTTTTAAGGACAAGGACCATATCTTTGCTTATTATTTTAGTCTTATGGCCAAGAACATAGCTTATAATAAATAGTTGCTAAATGGATGGATAGACAGACAATTAATGACTTGGTTGAATAAACGCTGGCAATTCTTTTCTCTCTGAGTCAATTTTTTTTTGAATCACAATTTCTATCATTTATATCACCAATCTTTCCTATTTTTTTGTATTTTTTATATCAATAATGGGTAAATCTCTTAGATATTTAACAAAACCAGATTCTGCTTATTCTTCCTCTTTCTAATCCCAGGAAGCATACAGTAAATTTTTAAGGTATTTTTCTACTTAAATATAATATATATTGGGGCACCTGGGTGGCTCAGTAGTTAAGCGTCTGCCTTCGGCTCAGGTCATGATCCCAGAGTCCTGGGATCGAGCCCCCCATCGGGCTCCCTGCTCTGCGGGGAGCCTGCTTCTCCCTCTTCTACTCCCCCTGCTTGTGTGCTTGTGTTCCCTCTCTCGCTGTGTCTCTTTCTGTCAAATAAATAAATAGAATCTTTAAAAAATATTTAAATATAATATATATTAATTTTATATATTAATTCTGGATTTCAGAGGTAACTTGAAGTCATTTCCTTCTAACATTTATGATTGTTGGGAAAACATCAATACTAAATCACACTGAATACTTTTAAAATTACAAATCAACAAAATATACCTTAGAACATAAATAAATATGTATTTAATAAATGTTTTCTTTTTAATAATAAAAGAAATATATACCTATTGTGGAGAATTTTGAAAAAAACAAAATATGAACAAAAAACCAAATGACCCATATTCTCATGACCTAGAGAAAAACATTCTTAATAAGTGGTTTTATTTCCTTTCATGTTTTTTTGTTCTAGCACAAACAGTTTAAAATAAAGATTAGAAAGTTTTTTTTATTTCTCTCAGTATTATATAAGAGAATATTCCAATGTTATTCATGCCTATAACATAAACATAAATTTTAATGGTTGTATAGTATGCAACTCCATCATCCTGGCATATGATCTCATCCTCAAGTTCACCTTGTGGTTCAAGATGGCTGTGAAGTTCTAGGCATCACATCTGCATTCTAGATAGCAAAAGAGGGATGCATCAGTCAAAAAGGTTTGACTTCAAGTTGACAGAGCTCATTTTAAGCAGCCTAGAAATACCACAAAACACCTCCATTTACACCTCCATTTACATCTCATTGGCTAGAACATAATGTTTGGTCACAACTGGCTGCAAAATACACTAGAAATTTTAGGGTTTTTTAGTTGGATATACTGCTGCCTCAAAATAAGGTTCTGTTAATGAGAGAGAAAAAGGAGAAATGGATATTACATGACAACCAGTAGTTTACTCCATTCAACTAAAATCCATTTTCTCTTCTTCCCAGGTTAACTTACATTTTCTGCTTCCCCTGTAATTGGGTATAATAATGTGAATGGATTGTAGCCAATGAAATATGTGCCACCTCTGAACTTTTAAGAAGGAGGATTTTATCCTCTCCATGGAGAAGAGAGGATGAACTCCTGACAACTGGAAATACTTCAGACAATTACGACAGTGAGAATAATATTCTTTTGTGTTTATATTATACATTTGGCGTTTATTTGTAATGCAGTTGGCATTACCTGAATATTAGCCATACATTTATCATCCAAACAAGGAAACTTTTAAATGAATGGGGCACAATAAATAGTCTATTAATAAATAGTCTAGGACAACAACAACAACAAAACCAAAAAAACAGGACATTCCAGGCAAACCAGGACTGGTCATCGAAGCAATTAATATAGTGTTTTTAAATAGAATAAAAAATAACTATTATATGTTTTCTGTACCTATTTCTTTATTGTAAGATCTATAATGTGTTTTTTTTTTTTAAACATTTTATTTATTTGACAGAGAGAGAGACAGCGAGAGCACGAACACAAGCAGGGGGAGTGGGAGAGGTAGAAGCAGGCTTCCTGTCGAGCAGGGAGCCAGATGTGGGACTCGATCCCGGGACCCTGGGACCATGACCTGAGCTGAAGGCAGATGCTTAACGACTGAGCCACCCAGGCGCCCAATAATGTGTGTGTTTTTTTTTTTTAAGATTTTATTTATTTGAGAGACAGAGGGTGAGGGGGAGAGGCAGAGAGAGAAGCAGACTCCCCACCTAGCTCTTTAATAACAAAGAGCCCAACATCTCTGGGATCAATCTGAGCTTGATCCTAGAACATGGGGTTTGATCCCAGGACCCTAGGATCATGACCTGAGCCGAAGGGAGATGCTTAACCGACTGAGCCACCCAGATGCCCCTAATGTGGGTATTTCTTAGAGCACTTCTCAATAGTAACCATGAAGAAATCCCTTCTAATGCACAGCAGAAAGCACTCCATTTAAGGAAAGCATATAATTTGATTAAATGAATAAAATTATTAAATTGAGCGATCTGAATCAACAATACAGATTAATTTTACAACTCCAAATGTGGTCTATAGAATGAGCAAACATTCAAAGGAAAAAATGTGTGTGCATGTGTCTGTGTATATATATTTAAATCTTAGTTTCATGCTTTTATTTGAAAGACTTTTTAAATTACACTGAAATATTTTGCTATACATTGCTACCTAATTATGGGGGAGATGAAGACTAAGTTAAGTATTACATTTATGGGCACAACAGATTTTGCTTTGTTAAAATAAAACAAAGACCAACCATTTTAAGCACCTATTTTGCTTACTATGGTACATTAGTTCAAAATACTAATTGCATGGAGTATAGATTACAAAAACCTATTTAACATTTAATGCTGACCTTTGCTTTTTGAAGCTTGACTGGTTAACATAAATTTTCTAAAATCTGCAGTCCATCTATCAACCATTAAAAATCCATATGTTCTATTTTTTATCCTCATCTTTAATAACAAAGTGGAGGATTAATAACCATCTGGGGTTAATACTTCCCATATGTGATTCAGACCATCAACTGTTCTAAATCAGTCATTAATTCTTTGAAAGTATATTAAGTCTTGATTAGGGTTGCTTAAATAGCTTATAAGCTCTTTTATAGCCTTTATTTCATAGGTAAGTATCTTTCCCACCCACCTTTCAACTTTAATTTTAGTGAAAAAATTGATAATGAGAAAATGGATTGGATTGTCTAAAATACAAAAATGAGAGTAAATCTATAAACTTCTCTCCCTGTACTCAATCCAATGCTGAATAAGAACTCAGTTCAATTTTCACAACCATTTAGTCTTTTCTTCAGAGATGACTCAGCCCAAAGATTATATTAAACTGTTCCAGGTCCAATGAGAGTTGCAAAATATAGCCTTTAACCAATATCTTATCTAAAATAATTTGCTACTTGGGGCGCCTGGGTGGCTCAGTTGGTTAAGCAACTGTCTTCGGCTCAGGTCATGATCCTGGAGTCCCGGGATCGAGTCCCGCATCGGGCTCCTTGCTCGGCAGGGAGTCTGCTTCTCCCTCTGACCCTCCTCCCTCTCATGCTCTCTGTCTCCCATTCTCTCTCTCAGATAAATAAAAAAAAAAAAAAAAAATCTTTAAAAAAAAAAAAAATAATTTGCTACTTGTATATCTATTTAGCTATCCAACCGACTTTTATTGAACATCTGTCATATGGTAATCATTATATTGCCTAATTCAGATACAGATGACACACCCAATCCATTTGAGAGTTCACAATCTGGTAGGAGACAGATATTTAAATATTGTGAAATAAATGCTATATAGATATACACCAAGTTCTAGGTATCCCCCAAAAAGGAACTTCCTAATTTAACTTTCTGCAGTATAAGTCTCCCCAGAAAAGATGGAAAATCTTCTTTGCTTTTAAAGACCAACAGGAAAAAGCCAGAGAAGATAAGATTGGTTGGCAAGAGAACTTTCTAGATAAACTCAACCGCACGGTCTTATATCCAAAAACAGAGAATAAGTTACATAGAAGAAACTACAAAAGTCTCTGCAGAAAAAGCTGGAGGCAGGAGTGGCTGAAGGGAAATGAATATCAGAAGGTAAAAATGGAGAAGCAGCTGTGGGCTGCAGGTAAATGGTAGATAAGGGGAGTAGGGATAAAATAGGGACAAGATTAGATCTTCAGTTTTCAGATCAGTTCTGGCCACAGGATGAAGGGTGGGTTGAAAAGGCTGGTGGAAGGGGCTGGAGAAAAAGCCAAAGCAAGCGGATAATTTAAAATACATCCATGGTGATTTAGAGAAGAAATGATGAGGAGACAAACGGAGGCAGTTATGATAGAGAATGATTTGAAAGAGCTTTTAAGAGGTAGAATCAACAGGATTTGGTGAAGGCTGTGGGGCTTAAGGAAGAGTCAATTACTTAAAATACAAACAATTAAATTTATAAGAATATCTGGCCTATTATATTTCATCTAGTTGTTAAGTATTTTACTAAAAATCTCTTAGAGTTCATAAGAGAATTTTGCATTTGCATTGTGCCTGCTTTGGATTTAGATGTAGACTCTTTGTTTATAAATGAAATGGTTTATAAATATCTTGAATGATTCTGCTTAAAATAATTTGAACTTTTTGATAAAACCAAAAACTGAGTTTAGATTATGCAATATGGGAATTCATGTTAAAAGAACAACTGTAAACCTCTCTTGGAAGTAGGAGACTAGAAGTTAAAGCTTTATAACTAACAATGTAAAAAATAAAATAAAAGAAAAACTATATTATGTAAATCAACACTAACTGGCTTAAAGAGACCCATACCTTTAAAAACAAATATGCTTGGGGAAGACACCATCAAGAATACACAGAAAAAAAAAAAAAGCAGAGATACTGTAAAATGAATTGCATACATACTTATTTTTCAGCTGCCCAGAGAATGTGAAGCTAATTACATAGTCACAGATCAGTAAATACTTCACATCTGATTTCCTAAATCATTGTTACCTGCTTTTCTCTTACTTCTCTTCCTCACCACAGAATTAATCTCTTCATTATCACAATACATGTTCTTTCAACTGGTGAAAAATAAGGAAGCAATCCAATTTTTTATTTATTTTGCAGAGGAAGCCATACAAGAATATTCTGAGATAGTACAGAGAAAAGTGTCACAAACCACAGTTGCTCAGCATTATCAACAATAGTTAAATTATGGAAAGAACCCAAATGTCCAACTGATGAATGGATAAGGAAAATGTGGTATATACATACATATACACATATACATATATATATGTGTATATAAAATGGAATATTACTCAGCCATAAAAAAGAATGAAAGCTTGCCATTTGCAATAATATGGATGGAGCTAGAGAGTATAATGCTAAGCAAAATAAGTCAGAGAAAGACAAATACTGTATAATTTCACTCATATGTAGAATTTAAGAAACAAAACAAATGAACATGGAGGGGGAAAAAAGAGAGAGGCAAACCAAGACAGACTCTTAACTATAGAGAACAAACTGAGGGTTGCTGAAGGGGAAGTGGGGGGGGAGGATGAGTTAAATGGATGATGGGTATTAAAGAGGGTATTTGTGATGAGCGCTGGGTGTTGTACGTAAGTGATGAATCACTAAATTCTACACCTGAAACTAGTATTACATTGTATGTTAAATAACTGGAATTTAAATAAAAACTTGGAAGGAAAAAAATCACAGTTACTCAGATATTAAATATTTTAAAATTTATGCACTGTAATAAGCTGTGCATATTCATTCACCTGTTTCCTCGCATTGCCTACACACAGGGGAGGTCATTTATCCATGCCTGAGTTGATAAAAGAGAGCCTGCAGCTCTGGATAATTAATGTCGCTGTGTTCTCTTCAAGTAAATTCTTCCTTCCATTGATTTTATGTTTCCTGGCCAGTCTTAAAACAGTGTCAGTGTTCCACTGCCTTCTTTTTGCTGTCATTGCTGCTGCCGCCACCACCACCACCACCACCATCAGGTTTACAATCTGCCTTTACAATTTAATAGCTCAAGTAAGGGGATTCATTTTAAGAACTGGGTCGGGAAATTTAGCAGCGACCTGGTCAGCTCTAGAAGTGTTGACGACGCCACTCGTTTTCTCATGGCTTTTTCTCTGCATGTGCTATGTTTTCCTCTTCTGCTCCTTTAACTGCTGTTATTTTCTGCTCTCTTAGAATTTCTACTTGCACATGACTTTGATTTATTACTCTGCTCTAATCCTTTTCTGTGTATTTTTCAGTGTATCTTTATGGAAGGAGTTTCAGATTGCTCTTTTCCTGTAAGGAAATTCCTAAATTCCTAAAAAGGAATCTAATTAGTTTAGTCATTTAAGGAAATCATATGTAAGAGGTGAGAGGTAGCTGGTTAGCCAATGAACTGGATGCCTCTTGATGAGGTTTTCCACCTCTGTCCCAATAAGATATGGTTGAGGGAGTAGGACATCTTAGCACTAACCATATGGCTAACTTTCAATAAACCTCTGGGTCAATTTACTTAGAAGATGGTGTGAGAATGACAAACTCTAATATTTCTCTTTTTTTTTCCTCTAATTTCTCTAACATTTATAATAAACTTATTTCTATGAGGTGGTTCGCTTTTTTTATTTTTGGATTAGATTACTCCATATTTTACCCCTGATTAGCTAGTTTATAGTCAATAACAGACATGTATAAAGATATGAAACACAAAGGAATAAACCCAAAAGAAGTACACTGAATATTTCTCTAGTTCTTTTCCAAGAGAAAAAATATCAAAACAATCTAAACATGCACCAAATATTCTCATGCCACTAACAAAAGAACTCTATTTAATAATTAACCATCCTTTGCTTTGGGATATCCTTTGGTCTTCAAAGACAAAATTATCTTTTTATCAGCACTTTTCAATAACTACATATCTTTTTATACAACATCTGTGTCATTCTAACAGCACTGTAACTGGATGAGACTACGCTTGAACAACCTTATAGGTTATTTTATATCCTCCACAGCATCAATCACAATGTTGAAACCAATCCAGGGTTGTGGTACACTGAATGACTAATAATCCTGGCTTTGGGATTGAGATGACCCTGGCTTTAATGCCAGTTCCTTCAGTCAGTATCACCATAAACTTAGGCAGGTTATATGACTTTTCTGAGGTTTAGTTTCTCTCCTGTATAAAATGGTACTAATAATATTTACTTTAAATAGATATTATTAGGACTAAATTTAAAGAGTTTATGAAATGTGTAAGCACAGTTCTTACTGCAAAACTATGACATTAATAATTTGAGCATTCTGAGACAAAAATTTGCATTGGGTTTCCTGTGAAGCCAAGATACATGGAATTAAATTTCTAAGAGCTCCGAGGAGTGTCATGGTCTACTACTCAACCTGCACATGACAGGAAAGCTCTGAAATCTTCCTTTACTGATTTGTAAAGAATAATAGCAATAATGCCAGATAAACAGAGGCATAAGAACTTGATTTATTTTTTTTTAGATTAAATGAACTTGAAAATAATACCAACCACTACTAATAATGAAGATAAAGTGGAAAATGTAGACCATTCATTGTATAAAAACAGAAGGTAGGGAAAATTAAGTAAAATCATAATTTGCAAAACTGTTTAAGCAAATGTTTCAGCCAATTATATAATATCCACGACAGTTGAAAATATAAGGAACCACTTCGAAATATGCCAGTGCATTCAGTTCTTCTTAACAAGGCCTGCTCTCAGGAGAAACTATTTTATCAGAGCCTAACTTACTTGAAGGAAGAAAAATACTCAGGTCCAGCAGGCTCTAGCCTTCCATGTAGGAAGAGGAAAATACCCAACTCCAGCTCCCTCTGTCCATGCTATCCCATCTAATGGTGAAGTTCAGAGTCCAGGGGCCCAGGCTCACGAAAAGAAGGAGGCCCAATTGCAGAACTAGAGAACACTTACCCACTCACCACACCTAACTACTATATTACAAAGGCCTGATGACCTCAGTTTCTTTTACCCAGCCTCATATCTACCTTTCAATAACAGATTACAAGACGTACTAAAAGGCAAAAATAAAAACACTGGTTGAAGAGACTGAAGAAGCATTAGAACCAGAGTCAGATATGGCAGGAATGTTAGAATTATCAGACCAGGAATTTTTAAAAGTTATGATTAATATGCTAAGGGTTTAATAGATAAAGAAGACAATGTGCAAGAACAGATGGGTAGTGTAAGTAGAGAAACAGAAACCCTAAAAGGAATCAAAAAGAAATGGAAGAGGTCAAGAACAATGTAACAAAAATGAGAAATGTTTCTGAAGGGCTCATTAACAGACTGGGCGTAACTGGGAAAAGAATCTCTTGGGGTACCTGGTGGCACAGTCGGTTAAGCATCTGACTCTTGATTTTGGTTCAGATTATGATCTCAGTCAGGGTCATGAGATTGAGCCCTGAATTGGACTCCACACTGGGCATGCAGCCTGCTTAACCTCTCTCTCTCCCTCTGCCCCTCCCCACTGCTTGTATGTGCTCTCTCTCTAACACAAATCAAAACAAAACAAAACAAAAAAAACGAATCTCTGAGTTTGAGGATATGACAATAGAAACTTCCAAAACTGAAGAGCAATTTATTTCAAATGTGAAACAATATGACTGAAATTAATATGATGGATATTTAGAAACTACTATATATGTTGAGAATTTTCTCAGAAGAAAAACTATTTAGATATCAGTTTTGAAAGCAGTGACTGAAACAACCCATTTTTTACAGATGTTATAACCAAAGCTTATATTTTCAGGATTCAAACACATACGTATAATTTCAATGTATTATAAAATGCATCAAAATGCAATACTGAAGTCTGCAGCTATGGTAAATTTGTTCCTATGATATGAAATGTAGAAATTACAAACACCAATAGAAATTAATTATTAGTTAATTCCATTTATCACTAATACATAGTTAGTATTGGTTTTTCAACTTTGGAACGGTGATATTAGGAAATGATGGGCTCTAATATATGGAATACAGTACCTTTCCACACAGTTTGGTTTTTATTTTTTTTGTCTTGTTTCTCTTTTTTTTTTCTGGTGAGCATTTTTTGACACAGTTTAATTGTAATGTAAGACTCTTATTATAAAAATCATTCATTTTTTTCATTATAAAAATCATTAGCAACTGAATTATATGTTCACTTATAGTTTTATTTAGACATGAATGACCTGTATCACTATTCTCCCAATTACTTCAGGGTAAATTTCCTAATACCAATTCACTATGTTTAACAGATAAGATCACAGATCTTGTATCATCTTGCGTTATACAAACCCTAAAGATCATATAAGTCACAACATGCAAAAATACATATATGATATTTGAAATCAATATTTGACATCTGAGAAACAAAGTTTTCTAATCTCTAATTGTCATAATTAATATAAAATGCAACTTAACATCCGAAAGCACTTTTTTTCTACTAGGAGTCAGTTTTCTCTTAATTCTTTTTGTTAAAGTGTTCACTGTTTGAAAAGGAAGCTTGATTTTGAGTACTGGAGTGCCTATATCTATGTCCACTACAAATGTGTAACAAAGATCTGATCTACTATGTACGCAAGTAGCCAAAACAGGAGAGTGGGGGGAAAAAAAATCTGGGATAAGCAAACCTTCCATTTTCTTGCTAAAAATATTACTATGAATAAAAATAAATAGTGAAAATCTTTCAGGTGAGATTGATGGAGTGCTTAAAAATCAAATTCTTTGCATCAACATTAAGTATTTGTAATACAAAGTATAAGTAAAATACCACCTTATGGAATTATTATTAATATTATCAAATGTTATCTTTTAACTATCAGATTTTGTTAGGTATAAGTACTGTTAATAATCAGTATGTGGCTACCCAAACAAGTCATTTATCTTTTTAATTATGGTATCAAAACTAAAAAGCCATATGGCTATTAAATCTTAAGTAGTATCAAATATAATTTAAAAAGCTCAAAGAAAATAATGTAAAAGTCTTTAATCATGAAATTCTTTTTTTATATTATGAAGTCTTTCATTTTTCTGGTGGGTAGCAGTTACTTCTTATTAGTCAGAATTAATATTGAGCCAGGGTCCCCACTGTGACATACCCCACTGCTATGTGGCATTGAATGGAACCGAACCTGTAATGCATATTAAGGATTTTGGATATCACATTCAACTACAGATCTTCTTATTGTATTATTCTTTCTTTTTTTTTAAAGATTTTATTTATTTATTTGAGAGAGAGAATGAGATAGAGAGAGAGAGCATGAGAGGGGTGAGGGTCAGAGGGAGAAGCAGACTCCCTGCTGAGCAGGGAGCCCGATGCGGGACTCGATCCCGGGACTCCAGGATCATGACCTGAGCTGAAGGCAGTCGCTTAACCAACTGAGCCACCCAGGCGCCCGTATTATTCTCTTTCATCTACAATGTTATATATTGGCTAAAACCAAATTGGAATAAAAATCTTAAAGAAAGGAGTAAACATAAGTAAATGTTTCAAGAAAATTTATATAATTTTTCTTTAACACCTTTTCAGATTATGAGAACAAACTCAAGAGATACATATTTTTTAAAATTTCTTCTTTTGTACAAAGTTACTGCATGAACAGTATCTTTCATGTTTCTTTGTTTCTCATTAGCATTAAAATAGCATGACTTCTTAAAGACTATCTTCTTCCCAAGAGATTTTCAAAATTAAATAGGTCTTTCAGTTTTGCAAGGAGTAAGATTTAGTATTAACCAGGTATTAGTTATTTACAGCAAATAAAAAATCCAGGACATATGCCTATACTTAATATTTATGAAAACATTTCTTCAATATTCACTAATAACTTCTATAGTGTTATGTGAAAACTTTTATTCACGCAGCATTCTTCATTGATTATCATGGCACTATTAGCTATCTGCTATATCATCATAATTTTATTATGTTAGTGTAGTAATTGACAGATCAAGGATGGAAGGGACACTTATAGGATAAAGCTCTTAAGAGTTTTAAATTATGTAGACATAAAATTCTTCACATTAGACCATGACAGCACAGTGTTAAGAATTATAACCACTGGTTACCAAAATCTTTGATATATTCATTCTTTTCTAACACCAAGCTTCATTATATACACAAGTGTAATTATTCAATTTCACTCCATTCTCAATATATCAATAATGTCCTATTACCTATATTTTGAACATCCTTTCCTAACAATTTTCTAAGGCACATTTCATTTCCATGGGTCTACATTATTATCTATAAAACAAAAGAAAGCTTTAATACTTTTTGTTTGTATAACTGAATCCAGAAAGTTTTTACTTTTACTTCTATTTACGGGACTGAGCTATACACTATCCAAGTCAATTAAGACACCGAAATTCTAAGTCTTCCACAATATGGTTAGCCTACAATCACTGTCTTATTTCCCACAAAACCCTTCACTCCAACCACACAAATTATTTTCAACATTCCCAAAACTTAATGTACACATTTAAGAATGCTCTGCCTTTTCTCAAGTTATTCTCTTTGCCTAGCAGATGCTCTCCACCCTCTTGTCCAGCTCATATGGGATTCCTTCACAGTTTATCAGAAAGAACTGATGTCACATCCGACTACCAATATTCCCTGATCAGAATTAATCCCCCCCTTCATTATTCTTTCACAAGCCATTATGCAAACCTGCTGAAGACATTCTCTGACCTTATGATTATGCAGAATGATCTCTATACTATGAGGCTTCTGGAGCTATGTAAGTACTCTAACAAGGTACTTGGCACAAAGAGCATAAAACGGAAGTTTGTTAAACTGAATTGTGGACATCACATATTTTAAATGTTGGTGCAAATGAGTTGACAAGCAAGCATTTCAGTAAATACACACATATATATTTTTTTCATTTTTGCAAGCCTAAGTCATTTGTTCAAAACTACTCACTCATCTATGTTCCACATTCTCTAACCAGAGGTGCTTACCTCCTACTCAAATTACCAGTAATGGGTTTTATTCACAGACATTGTAAATGTCTACTCCATTTAGTAGCATGATACTACTGGTGGGATGGCTATTTTAAGTAAAAAAAAAAAATTAAAAATCTCTAAAGTCATTAAATCACATTTTATATAGTATATAATTTCAAAGATGTCTCTTAGTTCAAGTCTTTATAGAAAAAAAAATTTAGCAATTGAAAAGTTATTCCTAGGAAATACTTCATTCAGAGAAATACCAATTACTTGATTTCATAAAGTTGCCAAATTTATCATCTAGTTGTCTTTTTTACCCATGGCATATTTGTAAAACCAACTGAAATAGTGTCTCTGAAAAAAAGTCAACTTTAGTCAAAATGGCCATTCATATTAGCATGCCTCAATAAACCTGACAACATGAAAAAGTCATACAATTTCAAATAGATAAAATTACAATTTTAATATACAGATATAAATGGTAGTTTAAATGTTATAAACTGAAACAAAAAATTCTTTTTAAAAAAGATTTATTTGAGAGAGAAAGAACAGGGCAGGGGGGCAGAGGGAGAGGGGACAAAGAGTCTTAAGCAGACTCTCTGCTGAGTGTGGAGCCCAATGCAGGACTCTATCTCACAACGCTGAGATCATGACCTGAGTCGAAACCAAGAGTTGGACACTTAACTGAATACACCACTCAGGCACCTCCCAAAAAATATTTCTAAGGTATTCAAATACTGCTATTTATTGGATTATAAATGTTTATGTACAGATCTAATATAAAGACATGAAAATTCCATTTTACTTGGTTACTAGGAATATTACAGACATTAAGTATTGAATAATTTCTGAGATATTAGTGATCAGCAACACCCAGTTTTTTCTAACAGGAAAACCTTCTAAAGCATAAGGCTTAAATGGAAGAAACCAAAACAATGTTAGCCTTGCCTTATTTTTACGTATGTGAAGGAATTTGTGAATATTGCAGCATTTCTCAGAAACAGGTGGAAGCAAGTTTAACCCTCAATTTTTTCATTTAGTAGCTATATAAACTTGGCTGTATTACTTAAACACTCTGAATCTCTGCTTCATCACTTGTAAATTGGGAATAATGATTCTCAGAGTTTCTATAAGATTTGAAAGTGCTCAATAAATATCCTTTTAAAACTGATTAACAGTTTCTATAGATTTTAAATTATTTAACTAATATTGATGTCTAGATGATTTTCATTCTCACCGTTTTTATTTTTCATTTTTTTTTTAAGATTTTATTTATTTATTTGACAGAGCGATAGCAAGAGCAGGAACACAAGCAAGAGGAGAGGGAGAAGCAGGCTTCCCGCCAAGCCGGGAGCCCGACGTGGGACTTGATCCCACGACCCCGGGATCATGACCCGAGCCACAGGCAGATTAAGCCACCCAGGCGCCCAATTCTCAACATTTTTAGAGCCTTTTTCAAAGTTCTTCAACTTTGAAGATTATTTCCTTACTTGTTTTAACCTATAAAGAGCTTTAAGTAAACTTTATTCTCATCAGTAATATACCCACTTCACTAAAAGAAATTGAAGCTATATGTTTTCTTTAAAACTTACATAAATCATATATCCATTTTACTGTTTCCCTGGATTCACCTTTGTTTCACCTAATTCATGTAGCTTCATCTATATCTATTATAAACTATGAACATAAGAATAAAAACAATAAAAAAATAAACTATGTCCATATGCCCTCATTTTCAAGTATTCCTATTGCTTTCACATGCTATGTATGCACTATTTTTTGAGGGATAATCTAAAAGTAATATAGCTCATTCCAACAGTGACATTCCAAGGTAACTAAGTGTTCAATTTATGTCTTAATGTCTGAATCCCTGTGTGATTTTTCCCTCTGTAGTTTATACATATTGGTCACTGGTCTTTACATTTATATGGTAGAATCTTAAAGGAAATAAAAAGCACACATGTGTGTTAAAGATAAGTATCTACTTGGCTTAGAATTTTTGCTGCACTAATTCCTAGCTCTGTGACCTTGTAAAGGTTATTTAATGTACCTGAGTCTTGATTTCCGTATCTTTCAATGGGGTAAAATTATTCTTGATTTCTAGGACTCATGTGAGTAAACTGCTTTAAACAAAGCCTCACATATGGTAAATGCTTGATAAGTATTAACCATCTCTTCCTTTTTGACCTTAATCTATCCTACTTATTTTCTCCTGTATTCTCCTTTCTTCTTTCACCTTTCCTCCTGTAAATCCGTGGCTGGTGTCCAAAATGTTCATCTCAGTCAAGTACTATGTTTATCAAAGGGAGAAAAGACATCTGAATCAATTATGCAAATATCAACATAAATAATTGGCCTTTCATGAAGTTTCCAATGCTCCTCTCTGTTAGAAGTGCCATGATTAAGATGCAGGCTTTAATCAGAAATAACTAAGTTCGAATTAAATCCCATCACTCACTACTTAACCTATAACTTCTTGGTATTTTGTGTTCCTTACTCTCTTTAAGGTGAAGTTTCTCTAACTGGGAAACAGAACTAAGATATACCTCATCAGGCTATTGTGAAAATAAGATAAAATTCTTAGTGCAGAGTCTGCAAATAGAAAACTTTTGGGCATTACTTTTCAAACAATTCCGCCCCTTCTCTAAGTAATAAACCAGAAATAGTAGGGAAAAAAAAAATCTCCCTTTCACAACACCTATGACAAGATCAGTAAGAGAACAATAGCAGTAAATATATTTGTAACTCTGTAAGTCCCTGTGTCTCCTCCTCACCAGTCTGCCTTGAAATGCAGCCTGGTCAAGACAAATACAACACTGGAGCAGGGATGTAACTCCTTCTGTTCCTCACACGATTCTTTGGCTATGACTACATGAAGCCAGTGATAATATAATCACTCATATTTTTGGTCATTTTTTTTTTCAAACAATGGAAAAGTAGCGCTTATAAACTTTATAAGTTCTTATAAATTACTTTGTATACTGAGAAAGGAAACGTATATATCTTGGAAGAAAATTTTTTAAAAAAATGTTTCGTTCGTTCTTGAAAGTATCTGTAATAAATTTGACATGCTTAATACAGTCAATAAATATTGATGTTTAATGAAAATAAGATGATGAATGTATAAAGATAGTTTCAAAGATTTATTTTCAGAAATGGTTTGATGAGAACTTTATGAGAATAAAATGAAAATTTCAGAAAAAAATAAAATCAGTCTATAAAACAATCTAAAGAAAAAATAGCCTGTTGAAAAAAGGAAGATTTAACTTTTCATAGAAATTTATAGTTGAAAACACACGTTAAATGAGTAACTGTTGCTATAGAAGGTCAAATTCAAACAATATTTGAATGATTCTAAAAAATAAAACATTTTGGGCGCCTGGGTGTCTCAGTTGGTTAAGCGACTGCCTTCGGCTCAGGTCATGATCCTGGAGTCTCGGGATCGAGTCCCGCATCGGGCTCCTTGCTCAGCGAGGAGTCTGCTTCTCCCTCTGACCCTCCCCACCTCATGCTTTCTCTCTCTCTCAAATAAATAAATAAAATCTTTAAAAAAAATAAAATAAAATAAAATAAAAAATAAAACATTTTTCAGTCAACTTCTGTTAGATTTAAATTTGCAGATGTAATGGAAAAAGCAATGTAAAAATATCAACTTAGAATCTGATGAATGAGAAAAATAAAATTTCTAAAAAAAGGAAGAAAAGCTAACCCAAGTAGATTTGAATAACAGCTGAGTACCTCCATTACTGAAAATTTTGCTTAATTAGACAAAATCTAAATAAAAAGCTTCACAAACCACCCTTTCATTTTAACTTAAAATTAAAAAAAGAAGAGAAATACATTGCAATGTCAAAATGATGCAAAATACATTAAACCATATTAAAAAGCAATTATAACCACAGCTAAAATGATACCAGTACTTGAAAAATTGTAGTTTGTAAATTACACACCCTTAAATTACATGACTTTCAAAAGCAAGAACTCTCAGCTAGCAAAAACCTAATCATAATATTTCTTTTTGTCAAGTTCAAAAAACACATACTATAGTACAGATATTTTCTAATAAAAAACAAATTGTTAATATCTGTAAAATCCACTTATGATAATCTAAAGTTTATGGACAAATACTCACTGAGGTTACCAAATTTAATAAACCTATATACAAAAAACTGTCTTGAACTTATACACATAAATTTTTTCTATGAGAAAACATTTATATAGGAGACAGTCTAATGTTACTATATATAAACACTATATTAAAGACAGACTAATTTAAAAGAAAGCAAGGATTTTTATACAACATTCTCATTGGTTACAAGTTCTAATTGTATTTTAATCTTTTCTCTGGGATTTTAGTTATATGCTAAAACTAATACTTAGAGCCCAAATCCACTGTTCTTTTAATTATTATAAGACCCTACAAACCTAGCAAGGATGAAAATTTTAAAAACATAATTAAACTTACCCCATTTAATGGATATGTTTTCCATCCTAGCTCTCCCAGTACAGTTGTTGTATCAAGCAACACAACTGGAATTAAAAAAAAAAAAAACTTCCATGAATTTTTCAATTGAAGCAAAAACGTTATTTAAATCATTAATGTCAACTACTTTTACTATTATTCATTGCATTAGTTTTAATATGCATTACTTACTTTAAAATTAACTGTGTATACTAAATACTAACATAATAATATTAAGTAATGATAAAATACATGAGGTAGTTATAACTTATTTTCAAAATATGTAATTTGTGTTTAACAATGCTAAATAAAATAAGTGAGCAACAGAATTAACAGTCATTTTTAGAATTTTTTTTTTAAAGATTTTATTTATTTATTTGATAGAGACACAGCGAGAGAGGGAACACAAGCAGGGGGAGTGGGAGAGGGAGAAGCAGGCTTCCCGCCGAGCAGGGAGCCCGACGTGGGGCCCGATCCCAGGACCCTGGGATCACGACCTGAGCCAAAGGCAGACGCTTAACAACTGAGCCACCCAGGCGCCCCAACAGTCATTTTTAATAGCTGGCTTTTAAAACTGATAAATGTTGATGGAGGTAATCAACATGATGTGACTGCCAGTTGACCCTTGAGCTGGACCCAGGCAACGGGAGGCTCCTCACTCCCCTCCCCCATCCTCAAAATGTAAGCTCTGCCTACTGTTTCGGTAGTGGGAGCTGTTCCAAGGACAGAGCCTTGAAAGAGTAACATGTTGTTGAGACCACCTGGATAGTATACATGACCGAACCCAGTTAAGGCTTCTATGCAAACTTTAAGATTCTGGTGGGTGGATGTGGAATCTTGCAGCTGTCCAAGACAAGTTTCCTCGCTTATTAGCCCTCCCACCTACCAATCTGGAGTGGTCTGCCTCTTTCTGCAGTCTCTCTTGGCCTGCAGGAATAGGGGGCCAGTTTGGGGACCAACAATGAAATAATCACCTTTGCTTTCCCTACCATTTTCATATATAGTCTTTCTATACCACAATAAAGAAAGAAAAACTGTTAAAGCAGGCTTCTGTAGCTCCTTTTTATGTTATTAAATGTCCTTATATATGATTTGCATAGTAAGAAAACAACTCATTTTTAATAAATCTACTATCTTTAAAGCATAGATTACATTATTATTGTACGTGCGGGTATACTGACAGCTAAGGCAAAAGCAAAAATAAAAACCATGCATCTTTTTTCCTGACCAAAACTTACTCATAATCTGATCAAAAGGCAGACATAAAAACAAATGAGTAGAACATATTCTGTTAAATTTTAAAATGGAAGATTATATAATAGCCTAGCGATTAAGTTACATTAGGGCTAGTACGGAGGTCTGGGAGAATTTCACAAAGGAGATGCAATTTGAGCTGACCTAGGACAAAGGGACTTTCAATTAGATGTGATAAGAAACAAATGGTTTACTTTTAGAATAAAGTAACTGAGCTACAACTAAATCAGTTTTCAGTTGCTGGAGTCAGAACTAGGAGTGGGGATTATTTGGGGAACTAGCAGGATTGATATGAGGTTGGAAAGATAGATATCAAAAGGGGAGGATTTTTGTGGTGTTTCTAGGAGTTAAATGTGTAGGGCCCATGATTCAGATCTTTATTTTTAACTACTGCCTCCAAGTCCCCTAGATGCCAGTAGACCATGGATCATACTCTGAGAAACAATGCTTTGGTATTTCATCATGAGTTTTAGATCTTCACATAGTCAAGAAAGTGGGGTTTTCTATTTGTAGTTTTAAAAAGTTCCACTGATAGTAGGCTATTTGGTGTCTATTGTAAGGATTCTGTGGTTTTTCTTATTTGAATCACTATGTTTTATTAATTTTTAAGTACGAAACCATATGTCAATTTCTGAGATGAACTCTAATTACTCATTGTAGAATATTCTTTTAGTACTGTTAAAATCAGTTTACTAAATATACATTTGTAAAACTGAGCTGTAATTCTTTAAATTTTATTGTGGAAAATTCTCAAACATATTTTAGAATATACAGAAAACAGTTAAATGAACCCTCATGTACTCATCACCCAGACTCAATAATTACCAACTTATAGTCAATCTTACTTCATCTATATATCTTTACCTACTCTCTCCCACTGCAGATTTTCTTTGAAGCAAATTCCAGTAATAATCATCCATAAAAATTTCAGTGTATATTTCTATGATAAAGACTCCTTTTAATATAGCAACAATATCTTAATTTATTACTATAAGTAGTAATTCCTTGATGTCATCAAATATCCCTATTGTCTCAACTTAACTTGAACAGAAAAATCAAGTTCCAGATAAGTGCTATTCATTGCAGTGAGTTGACACTGTGCTTTGTTTTTTTGATCTAATTTCCTCCATTAACTTTTAAGTTAGATTTACTGAGGTATGATTTACTCACAATAAAAAAATCACCCTCTTTAAATGTACATTTCTATAAATTGTGACAAACCCCCACATCCATGTAACCACTGCTACAATCAAGCTATGGAATATTCCCATCGCCCCCCAAATTTCCCCTGTGATTCTTTTTGGTGAATCCCTTCCACAGCCCAGCCACTGGCACCACTAATCTAATTCCTGTCCCTATGATTTTTGCCTTTCCCAAAACGTCAAATCAATGAAATCATATAGCATGAAGCCTTTTTGAGCCTGGTTCTTTCACGTAGCATAATGCATTTGTTATAAATAAAGCCAGTATAAACTTTCATGTATAGATTTTTATATGACCCTATGCTTTTACTTCTCCATGGTAAATAGGGATTCCTGGGTTATAGGGAGAGTACTTATTTTTTTTTTTTTAAGATTTTATGTATTGGTCAGAGAGTGTGCACACAAGCAGGGAAAGTGGCAGGCAGAGGGAGAAGCAGACTCCCTACTGAGCAAGAAGCCTGATGTGGGACTCCATCCCAGGACTTGTGATCATGACCTGAGCTACCCAAGAGTCCCAAGAATGCCTATTTTTGAGAAACTGTCCAACTGTATTCCAAAATGGCATTAGCAGAATATGGTTTTCCAGTTGCTTCACATCCTCAGCAGGATTTGGTATTGTCCAGGTTTTAAAGGCATTCCAAGAGGTGTGTAACGGTATCTCATTGTTGTTTTAATATATTTTAATATATTTTAATATATTATATATATTTAATATATTTTAATATATTTCTTTTTCACTACTTGAAAACAAATTTACTAAAAAAAAAAATAGGTTATTTCATCCCACATTCTAATTGTGAGATATCATTGAACATGCTCTCTCATTCCCTTTATTTTCTTTAAATTGGTAGATTTAGTAGCTTGATCAGATTCAAGTTCCATTTATTTTTTATAAAATTACATACCAATGTCTACTAGGATCATGTTAAAAAGACTTGGGAACCAACTTTCATAGGCTTCCACTGGCCAAAAATGGATAATCTGATCATATACACAAGGTTAATGCATTCATAATGATTCGTAATGATAAAATATACCTACTGATAACTTTTGCAGAATACTAGGAAAGCATTATTTTAAAAACTGGTAAATAACCTAAAAACAAAACATTTTGCTTTTTCTATATAAACTACTTATGAATAAAAAAATAGTTAATGAAGTAACATTTCTCTTATTGAAATAGTTCAGGTAATAAATGAAAAAAGGAATGACTGAATTAGGCTATCTCATTTTCTACTCTTAAAGAATTAATATATTTAGCGAATGGTTTTAAATGGCTGTTAACATCAACTAAAGAGAAAAAAGACACATAAAGGGCTAGAGCTTTTTAAAAGGGTTTCTTATAAGTTTCATTTATTTCCTATTAACATACAATTCTAACAAGCCTGGAAATAAAAGAAAGTACAATAAGGATGATATATATATATATCATATATACAAACACACACACATATATACATTCATTCTCATACACACACACAAATTATACTAAAATATTTGATGGCATTTGGGTTCAGTGTAACAATCTCACATTTTAGATAAAAAAGCTGAAGATACCATTATAATAAATATTCAAAGCTATAAGTTTATCTCATTATCAAATGAAAGTTATTTTCATTTTTGGTATATGTTACTGAAAAGAATTCAGAAGTATTAAAGACCAGTATGCAGTTCTGGGTACTCAAAAGTTCAATGTAACTTATGGAGCACATTTATACTTTTAAAATAATCATTATTTCCCTGCAGATTGGCAAAATAATGATACTAGTTCACAGTCCCCGTAGGAAGAACTTTCCATGTATTTTCTTCTCCAAATAGTCTCCACATTGTCCTGTAAGTTATTTCTTTTTTTTAAATACCCAATTAACAGATGAGAAAAATGAGCCTCAGAAAGGTTAAGTAGTTTTCCTTGAGATCAGAAACAAATTTGGATTCCAAACAAGGAGACTGATGCTAGAATGTCCTTTGTAAAACATTTAAAACTTTTAAATTTTTTAAGTGTTTTTCTTCCTACCCTTTATAAAAGTTTTTATTTAAATTCAAGTTAGTTAACACACAGTGCATTTTTAGTTTCAGGTGTATAATATAGTGATTCAACACTTCCATACAACACCTGGTGCTCATCACAAGTGCACATCTTCATCCCCATCACCTATTTCCCCTACCCCCTACCCCAATCCCCTCTAGTAATCATCAGTTTGTTCTCTGTAGTTCAGTCTGTTTCTTGGTTTGCCTCCCTTCACTCTTACTTTTGTAGATACAGAGAAACATTACTATTTCTTTTGCTGATCCAAAATCTTTTATCCTAGTTTTCTCATCAATGGATTCTACAGAAAATTTACTGGTACTACATATAAATCACACCATTTAAATCAAGGGGTTTATTGGAGCAGTGTTCAAAAATCTGTAATATTAAAGTCCACCAACAGAGATTCATTTTTCATAGACTGGCAAACTAATTAATTGATTAGTTGTTCCAATTTTTTTTTTCTAAAACTGCTAGGCTGCTTGGTTCTCAATATTTAGCATTTATAAACTGTGAAGTATATTCATATCAAAATAAACAAAAAAGGGAAATATGTATATACCTACAAAACTGTAGATCCTTAGAATTTTCTTATTTCTTATTAGCTTCAAGAAGCAAGATTTAGGGCGCCTGGGTGGCTCAGTTGGTTAAGCAACTGCCTTCGGCTCAGGTCATGATCCTGGAGTCCCTGGATCGAGTCCCACATCGGGCTCCCTGCTCGGCGGGGAGTCTGCTTCTCCCTCTGACCCTCCCCCCTCTCATGTGCTCTCTCTCATTCTCTCTCTCTCAAATAAATAAATAAAATCTTTAAAAAAAAAAAAGAAGCAAGATTTATAAAATTGTTTATTTTCCTCTTTAAACTGCAATCATACTTTTTAAAAATTCATAAGAACAGTAAAATTTCAAATTTGCATTCCTGACAAGTGAATGATAAACTGATACTAAAATAAAACTAAGGAGTTTGAGATTTTTAATACTATTACACGTGACAAATGTTTAAATTTTACTATTTGTTTCATACATAAAACCTCCACAAATTCAGGTTTTTCAGGCACACTAATTGCATTGAACCCAGCAAGGTGAGAGCTCCTCCTGCTGGCTTTAAACAAGTTATCTAGTCCCTACCAGAGTGCAAAAATACTGTAAACTTAAAGAGGAAAAAACCACTATGTTGACATAAACTTCAGTAAAAAGTCAATACTTTTTTATTTTTACTTTAATGGCAAGATTTTAAATATAGCACAATTAATACCTATTATTTATGTAAGGAGTGCATACGAAAATATAATTATTCATATTATCAATAAGAAATTGGATAAATCAAAAATAAGAGTAAGGAGTAGTAGGCTGGTGGTATCAAAATAAAGGTTTGAAAATATGTTTATTTTGTTTAATAAGCAACATAATGCATAAATATGTTTGCTAAACCACATACAATTTTCCTATTAACTTTTAGAAATAAATATCCAGCATATTGTATTTCTCTCTGAAAATGTCTCTTAATTTATTAGTACTCACTTTACTCATTCTTTTGGAAATTATAAGAAAATTTCACTGTGTTCTAAAAGAAGATATCAAATGATAAAGACAAGATTGATAGTACTGGATTAAATGAGACTAATGAGTACCTAAGATTAAAAAGCTCAATGCTAATTTCTTGTCCTTGAATAATTTATCAAGTCTTTATCTACATCCCTTTTAATAAGCTTAAGAGATATTTTAAAAACAATTAGGTTATGGGGCGCTTGGGTGGCTCAGTCCTTAAGCCTCTGCCTTAGGCTCAGGTCATGATCCCAGGGTCCTAGGATCAAGCCCCACATAAGGCTCCCTGCTCAGCGGGGAGCCTGCTTTTCCCTCTCCCATTCCCCCTGCTTGTGTTCCCTCTCTCGCTGTGTCTCTGTCAAATAAATAAATAAAATAAAATAAATAAATAAAATCTTTAAAAAATAAAAAAATAATAAAAACAATTAGGTCTATAGTATATAATAGGTCATCTTTACCCCAACTGCACAATAAAAAAAAGGACAGGATTTTATTTGTACATCATTTTGACAAATTAAGCAAAACAAATCAATCAACCCACTAAGAAAGCAGTTATTCTTTTAGGATAATTTTGTTGTAAAAATTCGAGTTAATGGCATGTCAACTGAGTCCAAAGATTTACCAATATTCTCCAACAGACTTCATGTGAAAAAGAACAAAGCATTTCTTCTTATAATCATTCAATTTAGAGCATTTATTTCACAAATAAATCCAAGAAAGGTAAAATTACTAAGTTATTTAGTAACAACATAGTAGTAGAGGCTTTTGATAGTTAATTCTAGTCATGTTCCACTGACTGTAACACACCCTACTAACACCCATAGCTCCAAATAAACTAGCTAATAAACAAAGGGAATGTTTCTGACATCACGACCAGATATAGTCAGAAAATACTTCTAATTATAGATAAACATGCATATATATGTATGGGTATGTATATGTATTTTTTATTTCTACATATTTTAGCACTCATCTGTTTGATAGCATCCTGTTTAGATCTTGCTTTAAACTGACATTCACATTACTACATTAAATGATTTAGTTTTGACATAATCGCATATTTTTGATTGACAAAAATCACAGCTTCAATTTCCAGATCTGTGTAACTATGGGTATCTACCCTCACCACAAAGTCAGAATCAATATTTAATTCCTAAAAAAATCGAACACAGATTGCTTTAAGTAAACATGGGATTATTATGTTTACCTCTAGTATGGCCCTATGTGTTTTGGTATTATTTTAAGCCAACATTTTCCAAAGAGAATCATTCCTTCTTAAAAATAGCGAAACTACTTTTATCTAGAAACTGAGATCAATATTTGTTCATTAGGTGTATTTACAGCATTTTGTTTTTCATGCCTTTCTTCGTTCTGTGGTTGCTTGCCTATTTTAATGTAGATGGTGTTCATGATTAATTTTCCTACCCCATGAGTAGTAGAGTTTGAAAATCCTATTTGAAAAATAAAGTAACATGAACACAGTGACATTAAACAGCTGTCTCAAATTTAGAGAATAAAATCAAAGCTAGAACTTTTGAATTCATACCCTTCAGCTTTCTACTCTACTAGAAAATGACACCGTGGGCGCCTGGGTGCCTCAGTCAGTTAAGTGGCTGCCTTGGCTCAGGTCATGATCTCAGGGTCCCGGGATCGAGCCCTGCATCAGGCTCCCTGCTCAGCGGGGAGTCTGCTTCTCTCTCCCTCTGCCTGCCGCTCTCCCTGCTTGTGCTTTCTCTCTCTCAAATAAATAAATAAAATATTTTTTAAAAATGATATCTTTTTCAGAAAGCAGGTTCAAACCTCTCTGCCTCTGTCCCTTCTGGAGAAAACAGATCACTCTTTCTCAGTTCTGATGGAAAAATAAGCTATAATAACCAGAAATTCTTTTCCTTCATTATCACTTAAATAGAGAAAAAAACAAAAAAATCAAGCTAGTTTCCTATTTAGAAGGCAAGTTATACTTGGAGTTAAGAACTGCTACTGAAAACCTTATCAATAAAGGTTGATTAAAAATATAACTATTAGTGTTCATCCTCACTTCCACATCGTCCTATTTTCCTCAAAGAGCCTCTATACTGTTATCCTGCTTGACACAGCTTTATTTGCTTCATCTTAAATCATTTTTAAAGCCTGCCATTAAGACAGGCAAGCTTACCCCATAGACCCAAGGAGAACCCAGATGTGGATCTGGTCCATGATAAAGTCACCAAATGACAGGTGCACCCCTAGGCTCCTGAGCAAGGTCAGTAAGACTTATCAATGAGTCACCTCACAAGTCATGCTTTCCTCATCAAACTGTTCAATTATTTCTATAGATTAAAAAAAAAGGAAAAGAAATTTGGCATGTTCCTATTTAAGAGCAAATATAATTCTTTCATTTTGGCATCCTCAGCACTTTGATCTATAAACTAAGTAGTTTTATGTAGGACCTGTATTATTTCCATTTGTTTCAATTACACAGAGATTAAATAGGTAGGAAAGACTATTTGGCTTTGGTTTTAGATTTGCTAGTCATACATTTAATAAATGTTGTGATTTTTTTTCATCTGTCACAGGAACTCACAACATACATATTCCCCAATTAGCCCAAACCATTGGTCCTTCTTCCCATCCCTTACACAGCATTAGAGATGCTTCTTTCCTTTCTAGTGCCTTCTTTTCTTATATTCCTCACTTGTCTTCCATGGCTTTGGACACTTCCTATTTTTTTTCGGAAGAATATTATGAAACTCAAGGTTTGAAATGCATTTAAATATTGTTTTTATAGCTCTGGTAAAAACAGATTGTGACTACTTATTTGAAAGTCTTATCTAGTCCTATCTACAATATAATGGCCATCTCAATGTAAAACCATTTCTACATGATGAAACAACAGTCTAAAAAAATTATGAAACCATTACTCTAAAAGGAAATGATAATGGTCTTGCACTAAGAAAGAAATAATGAGTTTCACTAGAATCTAAGAGAAAAGTATATGAGTAAAGGAAAGACTTCTTTTTTACCCTGGAAAATGGAAGGGAATTTTTCCCTTTGCAATATTGTTTTGTTTTTCTTTCCCTCCATTACACTTACATGGACATAACGGAAATCGTTTTTAACTTCCTTCATTAGGACATGTGTCGTCACAAAAATGTTACTTGATTTTACTTTAAGACATGTTGACATTATTTCAACATTTATTTAGTCTGTTATATTTAAGATGCTATATTAGCTATTTCAGGATATAGAAAGTTTATGAGATACTATGTGTAGCCTCAAGGAGTACCTGATGTCATTTTTTTCACTACCACTATCAGGATTTTTGTGTCAACTCACATGCCATAGTTTATTCAAACACGGATATAGCAAAAAGGTTTAAAATGCCCTTATTCAGAAAGTACAGAAGAGAAAAGACTGCAGCTATTTAGTAGAATGTGTAGAATTAAACTGCTGTTTCAAAAGGGCAAACATCCAATCGCATACCAACATCTCCATAAAACTGTCAGTAATTGGACCATTTATCTCAGTTTTTATAGAAGTACCAAAGATGAATAGATTTTAGAAATATATCCCAGTAGTCAACAGTAAGGAAAATAATAATTTTCTACCTGAAAACTACTTTTCTTTTTTTTTAACTTTTTTTTTTAAGATTTTATTTATTTATTTGACAGAGAGAGACAGCGAGAGAGGGAACACAAGAAGGGGAGCGGGAGAGGGAGAAGCAGGCTTCCTGCCGAGCAGGGAGCCCGATGTGGGGCTTGAACCCAGCACCCTGGGATCATGACCTGAGCCGAAGGCAGACGCTTAACCGACTGAGCCACCCAGATGCCCCTGAAAACTACTTTTCAAAATAATCCCAAATATAAGAAATATCTGCTAAATTGTCAGAGAAACAGTTTTACTTAGAGTAAGAAATTGAAAAAACTGAAGTACACATTATTAGAAGTAAACATTTACTAATCCAAACTTTAGTCATCAGCTATAAAAAAATTATCAGGTAAAAAAAATCATAATTGTATTGTTAAAATTTTGAAAAACATATGTACTAAATAACTTTGAAAGGACAATATCCTTTTGTCCATTGAAATTATGGCCAAATCAAGATATAATTATCAGGGCGCCTCGGTGCCTCGGTCAGTTGAGTCTCTGACTCTTGGTCAGCTCAGGCCATGATCTCAGGGTCCTGGGATCCAACCCCACATCAGGCTCTGTGCTTAGTGAGGAGTTGGCTAGAGATTCTCTCATTCAGGCTCCCTCTCCTCTGCCCCTACCCCAGTCACATTCTCTCTCTCTCTCTAAATTAATAAATAAAACCTTTTTTAAGAAAGATATAATTATCAATATTTAATTTAAAAATTAGTTCTGCCAATATAGTATGAGCTCCTCAAGGGCAGGGGCCATGTGTGTGTGTATTTGTTGAATACAATGAATGAATGAAGGCATGCATGCACATGTGCATGAATAAATGAATGAATGAACGAAAAGATGAATAGATGAATGGGCATGGGAACAAACTCATGTCTTGGGAAAAAATATTCTTAACCAACTACTGAAAAAGCAGTGCAGGATTAGTTGGAAGGTAGGCACTGGACAAAATTTAAGTGGCCATTGTGCTTACTTTTTAAGGGAGAAGGTCAAAGGCTACTCACATATGACCTCTCTAAGAGGTAGTTAAGGGACAAAGTGGTCTTTGGAAAAAATAAAATCAAAGTAGGCATTTGTTTTGAGCTCAGGATGGATTGTTAGAAGACAAATACTTTCTATAACTTTTGGGGTCCTTTTCTCTGCTCCACCTGGCCCCAAGCCTTTCATCAAAGAGTGCCCTTAGACTGCTTGCTCTCAGTCCAAACTCTGTGCATCTATCACCATCTCTCACAGTGCACAGTGTTCAAATGATCCCTTATCTGCTGCCCCACTGAAAACACTCATCATATCAAGAAAACATTTTCACTAAAATAGCACACAAATGTGTTTATGAATACTCATTTCCCCTTATCCCTTCCTGCATTATTTATTTATCCAACTTAAATTTGAATTGATTACAGCACCCTTTGGGTAACAGTGAACTTGGGACTCTTTCATGGTATAGCTAATATCACACCACATAAGCAATTCCTCATAGACTGTATTGAAAAAGAACTCCTAAAACTCCAACTTCTATCATCCAAAGAAACTACCCTCTGTTTAGATTATACTGTGTGCCTATGTAAACTTAGCCAAGTCATAATTCTTATTCTACCAATTCTTGGGATTTGCTCCGCCCTTAACCAAGTAATTACCTAATTTTTAGTATCCACTCCAACCTGGCTCTCGACAGACTCTGATCTTTTTAGCCATTCTTCCAGGATAGCATGCATGACTGAGTATGTAAAAACAAGAGTAACAAACAAAAGTTTGCTTATTGTGTCATGGGTCATGATTGTCTCTTCTTTGCCCTTTGAGTTTCTCTTGTTAATCTACTCCAAGTGTCTTCAAACAAAACAAAACAAAACAACCAAGAGTCTTCTAAGAGAAAACTAAGAATAGTGGCTTTTTTTTCCCTTAGATTTCCCCATCCACTCTCTCCAGCTACTTCCAGAAATATCATCCATACTCTAGCTTTAGTCTCTAAAAAAGACACAGCCAAATTGCCAATTGAAGATTCTTCTCTACAGCAGCTAACTAAACCGTCCATGAACACTTAGATTTAACAGTCAGCTACTTATGAAACATGATTGTCATGTCATAAAACTTGATAATCTGTTCATACAATAATGCATATTTCAGGAGAGATGCTGCAAAAGAATAATTTAAATAAAATGTAATTTTTAACCCTTTTACCATAATTTCACCATCCTTGGCTGCCTAAGACATGTGTGTTGTCTCCTGAATCACTAAATTGAATTATACTGAGATTTTAGTAAAGTAATATTGCCTGTGGAAGAAAATAGCGTGTAATGAGAGAAATGGGCAGGAAAAATATGAAGACAAAATATAAAGACAACTAGTTGTCATATCATTTACACATAAAACATCTTTTAGCATAATTATTTGATAAATAAAGTCATGAGAATTATGTAGGACAACTTCCTACTGAAACTACTGAGGAAATGACAGAGCAAATGTGATGCCAGATTTAGAGGTACATGAACTGTAAGACAGCTGATCTTTTGTGGCATATTTCTACACTGCAGACGAGTAAGGAGGAGGAATGGTTCATAAATGAAACATTTACAAATGTGACCCAAGCCAAGAGCAGCATGGTTTCAGTATATAGAAAAGAATGACAGATGGACATTTTATTGTTGGCAGAAATAAAAGAAAAAAAACAAAACAACAACAACAAATAGGCATTATCATCATTATCCTGAAGGGAAGACAAGTCATTAAGTGCTTTTGTGAAAGTGTTTATCATCAGGATCTTGTGCAATAAAATAAATGCAATAAAAATGATAATGGCATTTTAACATTTAGGCAAATGGAAACTATTTTATCCAACACAGCATAATTAAAAGTAAGAAAGTGGATGCAGGTTTTTATAAGACACTGATCAATTTTAATTTATTGATTACCCAAGACATGAATTATGGTAAGAAATATAAAATGTTGAGAAATTTCTTTTGGTGAGGTCATCAGGATCCAAACTCTATCCTCAGCTGCCATGACTGAGAAGCTCAATTTTTATCCTTCCAAGGAGGAATGATCATATTTTAGGAGACTGATTCCTGCTAATCAGACATACAGGAGACTAATCTATAAATAAGGATGATTTATTCACTGATGATTTGTCTCCCCAAGGAATCTCTTTCCTTGAACGTAAACACATTCAAGAGACTAAATTATAGATCAAAGATTTCTAGGAAAGTACTAAATTACTGGAAAGGAGTAACCCTGTTTCGCTTTTCAATCCTCTAGGTCTATTTCCATGTAAGGAATTCACAATTTTACCTACCCATTTTAAAGCTCCTAACTTTGAATAGTGCTGAAGAAACAATAAGAAGTTTTCTCCTTCTAAAAAAGAAAATTTTTTTTCTAAAAGAAGAAAATACATATATTGCCAACTTATTGTAACTCTGGCATTCCATTAGCCTAAAGAGATCCATGTCCCATTTCTAACTTATAAAATGAGAAGAATAATTTTTTGTTTTTAAGCCATTTCAAACACTATTTACAAGGCATATTAGAGTCTCCATAGTTATAGCCTATCTTTTATTGGCTAAATTTTGGAAAGACTAATTTTTATTTTTTGGGAAGAAAACTGGTTTTATGTGTAGATTCTCATTAATTACAAAGTAGCATGCGTTGTTGATTTTTTTTTTCCTAAGAAAGTTTCTTCCATGTGAGTTAAACAAATCCCAATCACTGAATTTTATATGGTTTCAAATAAGGACAGAGAATAACATTTGTGGCCATGCTGCATGATTTTGGAAAGAATCTAAACTTTTAGGCATAGAGTCCACAATTGGTTGGACAGATTGTTTTCGTTTCAGACAACTCTGTAGTGCGGCCCTTATTTTTATCAACCAAGAATGAGAAGAGTTTTCAAAACTTAAAACCATTGATTTGTCAGCAGATAGTTTCTGAGGACCTCAATGACATTATTTGATCATATAATCCAAAACTGCCATATTCTGAATAATGCACAATTGTACATTCTTCAGGAATCTGTTACTTCTTGTTTTCTCTGTCTTCAAGCTTTTCAGAAAAAACTTACCAGTTTGAGGGTTTCAACTAATATTTCAATGTTAACAATCTTCAAAACAGTATCTCCAGCATAAGTCTCTTTTATGCATCACAGTTCAGAGGTCCCTTATCTGTTCACAAACTGGCCTCTGTACATGGAAGGCAAGGACATACCAAAGAAAGAGAGGGAAACCATTTCAGATTGGTAGGTGGCAGGTTTTAATAAACAATGGAACATACTTAAAAGCCTTGTCTTAGGCAGCCACAAGATGAGTGTACCTCCACACCTGCCTGCCAGATCTTAAGTTTGTAGAAGCCTCAACTGGTCCACTCACGTGTACAGTTCAGATGGTCTCAACAACATCTTACTCTCTTTAGACTATGTCCTTGGAACAGCTCCCACTGTAAGAACAGTGGGCAAAACTGTACATTCCAAGGACAGGGGACTTGGTGAGAAGCCTTGATTACCCAGGGCCAGCTCACTGGTCAGATGGTAGCCATATCTTCTTAATTACTTCCTCCAATACCCCTCAAACTTAATAAGTCCACATTTGACTTGACTTGATTATTTTCCCATGAATAGATACCACCTCCTGATTTCCTGATTTGAGTTATTGGCACCAGCATCTGCCCAAGTACACAAATTAGGAATCTGCATTCAATCCTTGACTCATCCCTCACTGCTCATCTATCATTTTGCAAACCATATATTGCAAGCAGAATAATGACCCTCCCACCCACCAAAGTTGTTCATGTCCTAATCCCAGAAACGTGTGAATATGCTATGTTACATAGCAAGGGAAATTAAGGCTGTAGAATGAATTAGGTTGAGAACAATCTGACCTTAAGGTAGAGAGACTATCCTAGATTATCCAATATGTAATTATCCCAATGTAATAATCAATAAAGGTCCTTAAAAGTAGAAGAGAGAGTCAGAGGAGGTTGTGACTACAGAAGAAAGGCACAGAGAAATACAACCTTGCTGACTTGAAGATGGAGGAAGGCAGCCATGAGCCAAAGAATGTGGGCAGCCTCCAGAAGCTGGAAAGGGCAAGGAAATGGGATTCTTCCCTACAGCCTCCAGAAAGGAACACAGTCCCACTGACACCTTGATTTTATAAGTTTCTTTTTTTTTTTTTTTAAGATTTTATTTATTTGTCAGAGAGAGAGAGAGTGCACAAGCAGGGGGAACGTCAGTCAGAAGAAGAAGCACACTCGCCACTGAACAAGGAGCCCGATGCGGTACTCCATCCCAGGACCCTGAGATCATGATCCTAGCTGATGGCAGACGCTTAACCGACTGAGCCACCCAGTTCCTAGCACCTTGATTTTAACCTAAAGAGATCCATGTCCCATTTCTAACTTACAAAATGATAAGAATAAATTTTTGTTTTTTAAGCTACCAAACTGAAGGTAATTTGTTACAACAGCAATAGAGAACCAACACATTAAACTTCCTAAATCATCTTCAAATCTATCAGTTTTTCTATTCGCTACCTATTTCATCTCTCAACTGGACTGGGGTCCCTTGTCCTCTCCATTAACTTCCACAATGCAGCCTCAGGGATCTGCCTAAAATACAAATCTGATTTTTCCATCCTTTACTCAAAATTCCTCATTGGTTCATCTTATGACTTGGAAAATTCTCCCAAAATATTTGCTATAAATGTGCACTTATTTCTTCATAATACATACATTAACATTCTACCAGATTCTGAGTATAAAGGTGAATCAAAATAAACATAGCCCATGTCTTCAGGGTTATTATAACCTAATGTGAAAAACAGAAAATAAACAAAATATAAAGTAAATATATAACTATGTTATGAGAAGTGCTATGAATCTAATTTAGATTGTAGGCTCACAGAAAGCCTCTAAAAAGAGAGTCATGATTATAGAGTGGAGCTATTTTCTATATTCCTTTTAGATTCATGATGTGAAAATTGGAGAAGACATGAAATAAGGTATTGCTGAGTTATTTTTAACCCAGTCTTTCTCTCATTTTTTTGGTGCTAGAACCTCTTTGCCACTGAATATACTCTAACATTCTAAGGTATAATGTTCAAGAAAACACAGTAAAATAACTGCTGCCTTTCAAGATATCCTTTTCACTGCATGTAAGACACTTCCTGGCTTGATCTCATCTGTCTGTCCTACTTCTTCTTCTGCAGTACCCCATCCCTGCTCTACATTACTCTGATATACTGGTAATGCTCAAACTCACCTCATCCTCTCGCCTCTCTACATTTCATGCTATTCTTTTCTTACTGGAATTTTCTCACTTTTTGGGTCCTGGAAAAAGTCTCCTAGTCATCACTATGGCTTAGCCTAAATGTGATGTCTTATAGAACCTTCCTAAACTCATCCCCAAAAGATGTACATGCTCTTATTCTCATGTGCCCTTGAAATCTGTACATACTTCACAAACAGTAATTATCTTACTTTATTTTACTACAGTGTAAGTTTTTCTTTGTGTAACTGTTTTTCCATATAATCTAAAATCCTTGGGGGCACCTGGGTGGCTCAGTTGGTTAAGCAACTGCCTTCGGCTCAGGTCATGATTCTGGAGTCCCGGGATCGAGTCCCGCATCGGGCTCCCTGCTCGGCAGGGAGTCTGCTTCTCCCTCTGATCCTCCCCTCTCATGCTCTCTGTCTCCCATTCTCTCTCTCAGATAAATAAATAAAAAATCTTTAAAAAAAAAATAAATAAATAAAATCCTTGAAGACCAAAACCATATATTTTCACTCCCACAATCTTCCTGAATATTGATTATTTTAAAAATGAATAATTAAATGGATTAGCAAAATGAGAATAAATAAATGAGAAATTTAGAATAACTAGTTAGTAATATGTATTATGCCACAGTTAGTAAATGGCTCAGAATGTCGATAAAAATGGACAACTCAGAGTACACAAACAAAAAAATAGTACCTACAAAGTACATTGGAGTACATTGGAGAGGGAGTAGCTAAGGTCCTGTGATTATAAATCCAATGGTCCAAAAGCAATAAATAATAAAATAACTTTGTGCTTTCCTATCAGATTGTTAAAAAAGAAATTACTAGAGCAGAGTTGAAGCACTGGCAAAGTCACAGCAATAATCCTGAAATCCTGATGTTATGGAAAAGAATAAAAATTACTACTGAAATGAAATCATAGTGATTCAGGAGCCTCAAGTATTTAAGCAAAAAATATTTCAATGGAAACCAAATAGGACAGATTTTATATATATAAAATAAAATATATTTGAAGTAGTTAAGCATATTCTTTTCATATTGGTTATATATATAATCTTATAATTAATAATATGTAAATAACTAATCTGAAAGAATACACTCAAATATAAGGGAAAAATACCTATGAACAAGAAGAATCATCTACCCACAATAAAATAAATCAGCTGGTGCTCCCGATACAGAAAAGTTGATGTATTATGGCCACTGGAATTGAAGAATGGCTAAGGAAAGGAACATCAGATGGAATTAAAAGGCATTTTAAAAGCTATAGAAGTTGCTAGAACATCTTTGAAGTTAAATATAAGAAACCTACTGATTTGACATTTTCATCTTGAAGTGACCAGAATGATATGACAATTTTATACAGCCCCCATATTTGGTTGGGTTTTCAGGTAAATTCAAACTTCCAGTAAATTTATTTTTATTAGACTAGATATATTGAAACCTCATAAAATGATACAGAATATTAATAAATCTCCATACCTAATATGCTCTAAGATATAGTTATAAATTTTGATGACATTCGCTTTGCGTCTTAGAGGCGCAAACTGTGGACATAAGGAAGTATGGAAGCCCCTACAAGATTTCACATTATTACTAGGGAAAGGGTCCTTTCTCTTTTAAACAGGGGAGCCAAACTGACAATAATCAGGAAGGGGTAGGTTGATCTGACTCTGGGGTCAGTGGCAATTATCTCCTATACCCTCTATTATAAGAGCAATAATACACTAGTCATCTTGTTTATGGAGAAATAGATGATGTACTCAAAGGAATTCCATAAAACAACTGTAAGAGAAACCTATTAAATGAATAGTTTTGCCTACGGCCCCAATCCCAGATAAGTAAGCTACTGATGTGAGAAACACCAGACATACTCTTTCACTTCATCATCATCACTTTTATCAACTATCTATTGAGTACTTAGTAAACCCAAGAAATGTGCAAGAGACTCAAGTACATATGAAATGGAGCAGAGGTCCATATGGTCAGAGGAACATAAACCATTTTGCATTAGGAAATGTTTTGTGAGATGAACAAAATACTCCAAAAACTAAGTAATATACTGTACCGCATAAAATTCTTAAAAATAGAGTGCCTGAGAACATTCTGTAAACTAACCCAAACTCATGAAACTGAGTGACAAGGAAACAATTTTGAATTCATCCTATCCAAAAGATTAAACTATGATGAACATTCTCTTGACATAGTATTGGACCCATGTTGATAAGAACTGGAATTTCTAGTTTTATCTAGAAGATTAATACTCTAGTTGCTCCAGGCCAACTCCAAAATGTCACACATTATAAGGAAATGTTCCTACCATACCATCATAAATAATGGGACTAAGCTAAAACATTTAGTCAATTTAAAAAACAAAACACAATTTGCAAATATGTATTTCTTCACTTAAACCTTTCTTATATTCCTCTTTAAGATGATATTTTCTCCAGTATTCCCTAAGTTCAACAAAAATTCTGAGCAACTCTCAAGTGACCAATATGTCATACAGGATCTTGACATTCATCTCAAACCTTTTTTCTTAGCATTCTATCCCTCAAATCCAGCATTCCAGGCTTTACTGAATTTATATCATGGTTTCAAAAACCTCAAATTCTTTGGGCTTTCTCACAAATTAATATCATCTCACCTTGGTGACTACCTACTCACCCTTGGTCTCAGTTTACATGGCAGTTCTTGTTGGAGGCTCTCCTGACCTCTTTTACGTAATGATGGGGAAGTGTCATGTTTAATGGGCCTCCTTACTAATGCATATTTTACAGCTGAAAAGCATGTAACTATTTACTGTTAAGTATTCAATCATTTATTTCCCAGAAAAGAATAAGTTTCATAAGTTTAGAGACCAGAGTCACCTTGTTCAGCAACCTTTGTCTAGGATCTAGTAGAATGAACTATCAGAAGGCTATCATTAAGAGTCTACATGAGAAATAATAATAGCCTTAGCATAAAAAAATTCTCCCAACTGATCAAGGCCATGGTGAACTCTATTCCCTCTAAATATACTTAGTATGCCCAGCTAATTTTTGCTTCTCACTTGAAACTTACCATATGTCAGTTTATATTATTTATATATAACTTCATATCACAGATAAGGAATATAGGACCCAGAAATATGAGAAGACTTACTAAAGTTCACTTAGGTAATTAGTGTTACCACCAGATTAAAATCCATATCTGAGCTGAAGATCAAGATGTCAGAGTAGGAAGAAACTGATCTCTTTCCACAGACACACCAAAACTACAACTGCATATAGAAAAACTCAGAATGAACCTAAAGACTAGAACAGCTTTTTCACAACTAAAGATATAAAGGAAAAGCCACATTGAGATGAGTAAAAAGGGCAAAGATATGATCTAGTCAGGACCCACACCCCTAGCACAGCAACCCAAAAGTGGGAGGCATATCATAAACTGGAGGCCCCTCTTGGGGAGCAAGGGGTTTAAGCCTTACATTGGGCAACTCCACCCTGGGGATCTGCACTGGGAAAACAAGACCCCATCACATCTGGCTCTGAAAATCAGCCAGACTTAACTACAGGGGAAGCAGAGGGCTACAGTAAACTGAAACTCCACTCTTAAAGGGCCTACATACAAACTCACTCACTCTAAGACCGAGCACAGAGGCAGCAGTCTGAAAAGGTCCTGGGCCATATATGAAAGAGATTTATTAACCAATTTTAGGGCATGTGTCAGAGAAGCAAGGATCTGTAGGAACCCTCCAGAAATGGAAGTGCAGGCATGCTCTATTTTTCTTACTCTCCTTCTCCTTAGCTGGCCCAACACTGGTAGGTGCCATGTCTGACTCTCCATCTACTTTGCCAGCTCCACTCATTCCTCCCCATTGCTCTCTTGCAGACCTGTTCCTCCTAACACACCCACCCAACAGATGCCCCTCCAAAATATCTCTCACCCTGCCATAAACAATGGATGACCTCAGCAAAGACTATAACCCTCCCCACAAAGCAATTCCCATCCCACTATACCCAGTAGGCAGTCTCATCCAGATCTAGCACTGGCTCTTGACCCACCACCCACCCGGTAGGCAGTTTTGTTTGGATCTGGTGCTAATCCAAGTGACTCCCACCTTGCCAAACCCCCAGACCATAGCCATGACTGGAACCAGCACCCACACCCTGATGCACCCAGTAGGCACCTCAGGCTGGACAAACACCTTCCCAAAGAGACTCTACATGAGGAGGACCTGTCCCACTCACCAGTGCATGTGGAGCAGCTGCAGCTAACCACAACAAGAGGACTCACAGAGCCAACATAGGGGTCACCCCTGGAGCACCTGGCTCTTGTGATCTGGAGGGGGAATTGTGCTTCTGAGTTCCACAGGACACTTTCCACATAAAGCTACTCTTTCAGGATCAGGAGATGAAACTGATACACTTCACACACAGAAACAGAATCTGGCAAAATGAGGCACTGGAAAAATAAGTTCCAAAGCAAATAATGAGACAAAATCTCAGAAAAACAACTAAAGAAAATAGAAATAAGCATTCGACCTGATAAAGAGTTCAGAGCAATGGTCATAAAGATGTTCATCAAACTTGGGAGAATAGATACACAGATCAATGGAACAGAATAGAGAGCCTAGAAATAAACCCATGTGTATATGATCAATTAATCTATGACAAAAGAGGCAAGAATATACAGTGGGGAAAAAAAAAAAAACAGTCTCTTCAACAAATGGTGCTGGAAACACTGGATAGCTACCTGCAAAAGAATGAAACAGAACCACTTTCTTATACTATACATAAAAATAAACCCAAAATAGATTAAGGACCTAAATGTGAGACCTGGAACCATAAAATTCATAGAAGAAAACATAGGCAGTAATCTCTTTGACATCAGCCGTAGAAACATTTTTCTAGGTATGTCTCCTCAGGCAAAAGAAATGAAAGCAAAACTAAACTATTGGGACTAAACCAAAATAAAAAGTTTTTGCACAGTGAAGGAAACTATGAACAAAATGAAAAGGCAACCTACTGGATGGGAGAAGATATTTGTAAATGATATATCCAATAAGGGGTTAATATGCAAAACATATAAAGAACTTACACAACTCAACACCAAAAAAACCCACAAACAATATGATTAAAAATGGGCAGAGGAGGGGTACCTGGGTGGCTCTCAGTGGGTTAAGCAGCCAACTCTTGATTTCAATTCAGGTCATGATCTCAGGGTCCTGGGATGGAGCTCTCAGCTCTGCACTCAACGGGGAGTCTGCTTGGAGATTCTCACTCTGCCCTCACCCCTCCAATTCACACACACTCTGGCTCTCTCTCTCTCAAATAAATCTTTAAAAAATTGGCAGAGGACCTGAATAGATATTTTTCCAAAGAAGTCATACAAATGGCCAACAGACACATGAAAAGATGCTCCACATCATTCATCATCAGGGAAATGCAGATCAAAACTATAATAAGATATCACCCCACACCTGTAAGAATGGTGAAAATTAAAATCACAAGAGATAATAAGCATTGGCAAGGATGTGGAGAAAAAGGAAACCCCATATACTGTTGGTGCAATGAATGCAAATTGGTGCAGCCACTGTGGAAAGTAGAATGGAGGTTTCTCAAAAAATGAAAAATAGAATTACCATATGATCTAGTAATTCTACTACTGGGTATCTACCTCCCAAAAATGAAAGCAATCATTTGAAAAGATATATCCACCCCTATGTATATTGCAGCATTATTTACAATAGCCAAAATATGGAAGCAACCCAAGTGTCTATCAATAAATGAATGGATATAGAAGATGTGGTATGTATGTATATGTGTGTGTACATATATGAAATAAAGGGGATCCAGAGTACACTTATCTTGACAAGCACTTGGCAATGTATGTATAAATTTGTAATGTATAAATGTGTATCTTTGGCAATGTATAAATTTGTTGAATCATTATATCACACACCCAAAAATAATATAACAGTGTATTAATTATACTTCAATTAAATAAATAAATGGCCATAACAAAAGTAAAGAAAATAAATCTTAGTGGTAAAAGAAAACATACAGTAAAAGTAGTGAATCAACCACTTACAAAGCTAGTATGAAAACTGAAGTACAAAACTAATAAAATCAAGTATATCTTCACGGGCGTCTCAGTGGCTCAGTCAGTTAAGTATATCTACAAGAACTACATAAGGGATACACAAAAAAGTGATGTCCAAAATGATGTCAAAAACATAAAATGTTGTGTAAGGGTAAAAATGTTGTGCTTTTAGAGGGTGTTCAAGTTTAAGTGACTATCAACTTAAAATGTATACATATATAGATAAGGTGTTATATATGAACTCATGGTGACCATAAAGCAAAAATCTATTATAGCATATACACAAAAAAATAATGAAAGGAAGCCAAATATAACACCAAAGAAGTCATCAAATCACAAGATAGAAAGAGAAGAAAGGAACAGAGAAGAACTACAAAACAGCCAGAAAACAATAAAACTCAGTTAAGTGTCTATCTATGAATAATTACTTTAAATGTAAATGGACTAAGTACTACAATCAAAAGACATAGGCTGGCTGGCTGAATGGATAAAAAATAAAAAAAACAAGACCCATCTATATGCCGCCTACAAGAGTCTCACTTCAAACCTAAAGACACATACAGACTGAAAGTGAAGAGATAGAAAACGATGTTCCATGCAAATAAAAACAAAAAGAAAGCTGCTGTAGCAATATTTATATCAGAAGAAATAGACTTTAAAACAGACTGTAATAAGAGATGAAGAAGGCATTACATAACATAAAGGAGTCAATCCAACAAGAAGATAGTTTTATCTTTGTAAATATGTACCCAACCATAAGGGACACCAAAATATATCAAGCATATATTAACAGACTTAAAAGGAGAAATTGACAGTAATGCAATAATAGTAGAAGACTTTAACATCCACTTACATCATAGATCATCCAGACAGAAAATCAATATGGAAACAGTGGCCTAAACAACACATTAGACCATGTGGACTTAATAGATATATGCAGGACATTCTATCCAAAACCAGAAGAATAAATATTCTTTTCAAGTGCACATGGAACATTTGCTAGAATAGATCACGTATTAGGCCACAAAACAACTCACAATAAACTAAAAAAACTGAAATCACAAGAATCTTTTCTGACCACAATAATATGAAACTAGAAATCAATTTTTAAAAAGGAAAAACACAAAGTTGCGGAGTTTAAACAACATGCTACTAAACAGCCAATGGGTCAACAAAGAAATAAAAGGAAATCAAAAATATCTTGAGGCAAATGAAAACAAAAATACAATGTTCTAAAATTGATGGGATACAACAAAAGCAGTTCTAAGAGAGGAAGTTTATAGTGATATAGGCCCACCTTAAATGTCAAATAAACAATCTAATGTATACCTAAAGGAATTAGAAACAGAAGAACAAAAAAAAAAGCCCAAAGTTAGAAGGAAGAAAATCATAAAGATCACAGTGGAAATAGAGACTAAGAAAATAGAAATGATCAGTGAAACTAAGAGCTGGTTTTTTAAAAACATAAAGAAAACTGGTAAACCTTAAGCCAGACTCTTCAAGGGGAAAAAAAAAAAAAAAAAAGAGAGAGCCCAAATAAATAAAATAAAAAATGAAAGCGAAGTTACAACCAGTATCACAGAAATACAAATATATTATGAGACTACTACAAACAATTATAAGCCAACAAATTGGATACTCTAGAATAAGTGGATAAATTCCTATAAACACACAATCTTCCAAGATAGGCCAGGAATAAATAGAAAACCTAAACAGACTGATTACTAGTAATGTAATTAAATCAGTAATCAAAAAACTCCCCAAAAACCAAACGTCACAGGTGAATTCTACAAAACATTAAAAGAAGAGTTAACACCTATCCTTCTCAAACCATTCCAAAAAACTGAAGACAAAGGAATGCTTCCAAATATATTCTCTGAGGCCAGCATTCCCCTCATACCAAAACCAGACAAGGACATCACAGAAAAAGCAAATTATAGGCCAGTATCACTGATGAACATAAATGAAAAAATTCTCAACAAAATATTAGCACACTGAGTTCAACAATACAGTTGAATCATACACCATGATCATGTGGGATTTATTCCAAGTTGCAAGGATGGTTCAATATCTGCAAATGGATCAATATAATGTACCATATTAACAAAATGAAGGATAAAATTATATGATGCACAACAGATGCAGGAAAAACATTTGACAAAATTTAGCATCCATTTGTGATAAAAACTCTCAAAAAAGTGGCTACAGAGGGGAACATACCTCAACATAATAAAGGCCATATATGACAAACCCACAACTAAAATCATACTCAGTAATAAAAAGCTGAAATCTTTACCTCTAAGATCAGGATGAGAACAAGGATGCCCATTCTCACCACATTTATTCAACAAGCAGAATCAGCAATCAGACAAAAAAAAAAGAAGAAGAAGAAGAAGAAGGAGTAGGAAGAGGAGGAAAGGAAGGAACCAAAAGAATGGAAAGGAAGGAAGGGAAGGGAAGGAAGGGGAGGAAGGAAGGAAGGGGACCCACATTGGTAAGGAAGAATTAAAACTGTCACTATTTGCAGATGACATAATACTTTTTTAAAAACCATAGATACCCCAATAAAAACCATTCAAACTAATAAAGAATTCAGTAATGTTGCAGAACACAAAATTAATACACAGAAATCAGCTGCATTTCTATACAGTAAAAATGAGCTATCAGAAAGAGAAATTAAGGGGTGCCTGTGGCTCAGTTGGTTAAGCATCTGCCTTTTGGCTCAGGTCATGATCACAAGGTCCTGAGATGGAGCCCCACATCAGGCTCCCTGTTCAGCAGGGAGTCTGCTTCTCCCTCTTCCTTTGCCCCTCCCCCCCACTTGTGTGTGTCGCTCTCTCTCCCACTCTATCAAGTAAATAAATAAAATCTTTTTAAAGACAAGAGAAAAATTAAGAAAACAATCCCAATCACAATTGCATCAAAAAGAATAAAATACCTTGAAATAAATTTAATCAAGTAGGTAAAAGACCTGTACTCAGAAAACTATAAAATACTGAAGAAACTGAGGAAGAAACAAGTAAGTAGAAAGATATACAATGTTTATGGGTTGGAAGAATTAATATTGTTAAAATGTCCATACTACCCTCCAAAATCTGCAGATTCAATGTAATCTCTATCAAAATACCAAGGGCATTTTTCACAAAACTAGAAGAATTCTAAAATTTGTGTGGAACACAAAAGACTCCAAATAGCCAAAGCAATCTTGAGAAAGAAGAGCAAAGCTGGAGGTATCATGCTCTCTGATTCTGAACTATACTACAAACCTATACTAATCAAAATGGTATGGTACTGGCACAAAACAAGCCAGGTAGATAAAAGGAACAGGACAGAGAGCCCAGAAAAAAAATCCCACACTTACATGGTCAATAAATGGCACTGAGAAAACTGAACAGCTATAAGCAAAAGAATGAAACTGGACCACTTTCTTACACCATGCACAAAAACAAACTCAAACTGATTTAAAGACCTAAATGCAAGACCTGAAGCCATAACATTCCTTTTAAAAAAAGACAGTACTGTTGGTACTCTTGTTATTATTCACTTGTTTACTTACTGCATGTTTTATTTTTATATTTTAATAAAAATACAATATGATAGAATACCATTAGAAGGCATATTATTGTAATAAATAGCAGTATACATTATATAATATTATAAGTAATGAATATACTATGTATTAATTGATTAATATTTCTGCAATGCCACAAAAAAGGCAGGAAACTCTTAGATATCAGTCTTATCAAATTTTTTTATTTTTTTATTTTTTATTTTTTTAAAGATTTCATTTATTTATTTGAGACAGAGACAGAGAAAGAGTAAGCATGAATGGGGGGAGGGGCAGAGAGAGAGAGAAACAGACTCCCCACTGATCAGGGAGCTGGATGCAGGGCTCAATCCCAAGACTCTGGGATCATGACCCGAGCTGAAGGCAGATGCTTATTCAACTGAGCCACCCAGGTACCCCCAAATTTTTTTAGATCTGTCTCCTCAGGCAAAGGAAACAAAAGCAAAAATAAACAATAAATTAAATATCAAACTAAAAACTTTTGCACAGTGAAGATTAATACCCAAAATATATAAAAATGCATACAACTCAACACCAAAAAACAAATGTCAATTAAAAAAATAGGCTGAATAGACATTTTTCCAAATAATACGTATAAATGGCCAAAAAACACATGAAAAGATGCTCAACATCACTAATCATCAGGGAAATGAAAATCAAAACCAAATGAGATATCACTTCCTTCCTGTCATAATAGCTAGTATCAAAAAGACAAGAAATAACAAATGTTGGTGAGAATGTAGAGAAAATGCACTTATGTTGGGAATGTAAATTGATACAGCCACTGTGGAAAACAGTATGGAGGTTCCTCAAAAAATTAAAAGGCCTGTCATAGTATCCAGCAATTCCATGTTGGGGTATTTACCCAATGGGGAAAAAAACCCCACTAATTTGAAAAGATATAGGCACCCTTATGTTCACTGTAGCATTATTTACAATAGCCGATATATGGAAGCAACCTAGGTGTCCATCAATAGATGAATGGATAAAGAAGACATGGTATATATACACACATAGTACTACTCAACCACAAGAATGAAATCTTGCCATTTGTGTAAACAAGGATGGACCTTGCGAGCATAGTAAGCTAAGTGAAATAAGTCAGTCAAAGAAAAACACTGTATGATTTCACTTATATGTGGAATCCAAAAAACAAAATAAACAAAACAAAATAGAAACAGACTCATAAATACAGAGAACTGGTGGTTGCCAGAGGGGATGGGTGTGAGGAGAATGGGTGAAATAAGTGAGGAAGATTAAGAAGTACAAACTTCCAGTTATAAAATAAATAGGTCACAGGAAAGTAAAGTACAGCATAGGGAATATATTCAAATAATATTTTAATAACTTTGTATGGTGACAGACGATAGCTACACTTATTGGTGGGATCATTTTGTAATGTATAATAAATGCTGACCATTATGTTATACAGCTAAAAGTAATATAATATTGTATGCCAACTGTACTTCAATAAAAAAATCTTTACCTCTCACCTCACAACTTTACCTCACCTCTCATACTGTTTTTCATACTACACCATAAAATTACATTCTCATAACTAGCATTTGTGCTTCCAGAGGGCACCAAGATATGTATCTCCTGTAACTACATATAATTAGGGGCATACCTATATTAAGAGATGATTGCATTGAAAGAACTGAATGTTATTTATATTTTTATTTTAATTTATATATTTATTCATTATATTTATTTTATGTATATTTTTATTTTTATTTTATTTTATTTTTTTTAAAGATTTTATTTATTTATTTGAGAGAGAGAGAATGAGAGACAGCATGAGAGGGAGGAGGGTCAGAGGGAGAAGCAGACTCCCTGCCGAGCAGGGAGCCCGATGTGGGACTCGATCCAGGGACTCCAGGATCATGACCTGAGCCGAAGGCAGTCGCTTAACCAACTGAGCCACCCAGGCGCCCTGTATATTTTTATTTTATTCTAATTTTCTGCCACCTATCCTTCAAAACCATTTCTGTGAGCTGGTTTCACCCCATGCTCCAGTGAAATCTCAGGCAAGTAACATTATTTTGCCATGCCTTTTTAGTCATAATACGTTGTATTTCAAAAATATTAAATATTTAGTTCAAGAAAAAAATCAAATTCAAAATCCATACAACCTTGTACTTCTCCATCAATTTGATTTTGCTTAAAGCCTGGAAGCTTGCTGCATAGAAAGAATATGTGTTTTGATTCCCTTCATAATCTGCCACTCACTGGCTGCTATTTCTGCCTCACTGGGGTCAAGCCAAGTGATTAAGTAGAGAAGGGTACAGTTTTTCATGACTGGTTCAGTTCAGTCTTGATCTGGCTTTGGTGTTCTCTGGGACTAGAAAATGATCAAAAGTGACTTTACCTTTGACAACCATTTTATGGACATTGTCCTGCTAGGAAATTCCAATTCCAAAGAAAACGTTGTCTCTTCCAGTTAATTATTTTCAACTTCCTCCTCAGCTCCTAGCTTATATCATCATCCTACGCAGAAACCACCAGGCAACACCCTTTCTAAAAGGTTCCAGAACAGTTCTTTTCTTAATATTCCACGCATTTGATGCCTACCCATTAGTTTATGTAGCTCTCTTCTGGTGCAGGCCTTCCCTGTTTCTGCCTCTGCTCTCCTGTCTCAGGCCACCTAGTCACAGTCTCTTCTACCATCCTATACCCCTATACCCCCCATCCCCAGATTATACTGAACATATATTAACCTTTAGATTGTCCCTTTAATGTCCCCTGCACTAAAGCCTCCCCTCTGTAACCCCCAAATGCAATTCCTTCCAATCTCCCCAAACCTAATCACTTACAATACTTGAAACAGGTCAACTCAAATGCTGGAAAAATAGGTTCCTTAAATCTTTTAGCCATGAGGTGCAAAGGGGATGGTCTAATACTGCACTTTTACATATGTCAGTATTGGTACCTATATATTGTTCTTGGCTTTGGAATTTCAAACAATTTTATTTATTTATTGACAGAGAGAGACTGTGAAAGGGGGAACACAAGCAGGGGGAGGGTCAGCGGGAGAAGCAGACTCCCTGCCGAGCAGGGAGCCTGATGCGGGACTCGATCCCGGGACTCCAGGATCATGACCTGAGCCGAAGGCAGTCGCTTAACCAACTGAGCCACCCAGGCGCCCCGGCTTTGGAATTTCAGATGAGTTTACGAGTCTCATTTTAAAATCCTGTATTATAATAATTTTTGCTAACATCTGTTGAATGATCCTATGAGTCAAACACTTGGCTAAGCATGTTCTACATGCATTACCTTATTTGCTATTTATCTCAAACTTTTTTTTTCAAGTTCCTATTACTACCTCCACTTTACCAGTTAAGAAAGCAAAGTCCTGAAGAGGTAAAGAAACAAATGTACTCCAGGAAGCAAAGCTAGTAAGAGGCCCAAGCATTTGAATTTAATGCCAGCTGGTCTTGGCTTTAAAGTTCAAGGACCTAACCACTATGCTAAGGCTTCTCAGATCTCATTAAGGACAAGAGAATAGGAAGTTTAAGAGAAAGGGAAACAGAGCAGGCTGTAGTATGAGAAGAGTGAAAAGGAGAACATGATATTTAAGACAGATTTTAGAGAGATCCTGTACTCTTGGTTTTCCGATTTAAGGACTCTAATAGGCAGCTATAAAAAATTAACACACTAAAATGTAAAAGTTTACATTATTTTATATGGGTCTTTCCTAACATAAAACCAACAAAACAATTATCTTTATATTTATTTAAAATTTTAGAAATAAATATCATGAAACTTGATTTTAAATTTAATTGACTTTATAAAGAGTCCTATTTACTGCCCAATCTCTCACAGTGTGAAATGAGTAACTACTCAGCCAGAGTCATTCACATTTCTATTGAACAATAAAATACTTAAAACTGGCACTTTTTAAAGCATTTACCTTTGATTTTTATAATAGAAATCACCTAATCTAAGCAACTAGACCAAGGTAATGAACAACTCACCTAATCTAAGCAACTAGACCAAGGTAATGAACAAATCCTATGATAGAAGGCTATGGACATTAGTATTTGGTCAGCAATTTCTGAATTAAAGCCTGCTGGGAAGCTAAATTTCATGTCTTATTTACTTCAGTTTTGAAGGCTGTTCAAGAAGACAGCACTAACTTTTGATAAGCATCTATTTTTTCTCCTAGGAAATTTCCATTTTTCAAAATTGTTCTAGGAAATGCAGTTAGTGTGTATTGTGTAGTCCAGAAAGCAAAATTACAGTTACATCATTTAAAGTTACCAGGACACCTGGGCGGCACAGTCAGTTAAGTGTCCAACACTGGTTTGGGCTCAGGTCATGATCTCAGGGTCATGAGATTGAGCCCCTCACTGGACTCCATGACCAGCATAGAGTCTGCTTGAGATTCTCTCCCTCTCCCTCTCCTTCTGCCCCTCCTCGCATCTGTGCATGCTGTCTCTCTAAAAAATGAATAAATCTTTAAAAAATAAATAAAATAAAATGAACACCAATATTTTCAAATGTTCTAAATCGGATTACAAATCATGGAAATTTTTATAAGAAACATAAGCATAAAGCAATTCAGAAGACCTAAGAATAATAACAAATGCAATCTAGTCTGGCTTAAAATATATCTTATTCTTTAAGGATATAAAAATGACCAAGGGCGCCTGGGTGGCTCAGTCGTTGAGCGTCTGCCTTCGGCTCAGGTCATGATCCCAGGGTTCTGGGATCGAGTCCCACATCGGGCTCCTTGCTCGGCAGGAAGCCTGCTTCTCCCTCTCCCACTCCCCCTGCTTGTGTTCCTGCTCTAGCTATCTCTCTGTCAAATAAATAAATAAATAATTTAAAAAAAATGACCAATTTATCCCATCTCAAGAAATTCTTGAGTACCTTTTAAAACCATTAAGTATTATATAGCATAGTAAAGTGTGTGAATTGAATTTTCAGATAAAACTTAATATGATCACTAATAGTTTTCACAAATCTTTATTTTAATATATTTTCTTGGGTATTCTTAGAAAAAAATCAGAACCAAATGTTTATTAAAGTAGAAATATTAAAAATTTATAACAATCTATGATCATTTTCATCTGGAATTTTAATACACATTAGTAAAATTTCAATAGGGGAGAAAAGCTAAAAACTAATAGTAAAAACTAATAGTAAAATCTGACTTGCAACACAAATTTAATGAAATATATGTACACATAAGAATGTTTGCCCATATACATATAAACATAAAACAACTTGAAAGATGATTTTTTTTAATTCCACACTCATGTGGAATGAATAAATATATTTCCTATTGCTAATAGTACTCCAAAGTCACCTTTGTTACATCCAATAAAACCCATATTATGAAACATATCTCAACAAAATTTCCCATCTTTTGAACTCTGGCATTTGATATAGTGACTATCTAATAAGCAATCAATAATGTGTACTAAATGAATAACATGACTCCTTCTACTATACTTGCCCCTATATTACTCAATCAAATCAAGTTGTAAATGGTTTGCAATAACTTTATTGTATATCTTTTGGGGTAAAATTATATTTTGGCTTCCTATGATACTATACAGTCTAAGATGTCTAAAAATACATAAATATTGAATTTTTTCATGTAAGCTACACCTAATCTACTTAGCAAAAAGAAGTTCTCATGTAATTTTTTTTCTTTTTTTTTTTTAAAGATCTTAATAATTTATTTGACAGAGAGAGACACAGCGAGAGAAGGAACACAAGCAGAGGGAGCCGGAGAGGGAGAAGCAGGCTTCCTGCCGAGCAGGGAGACCAATGCGGGGCTCGATCCCAGGACCTTGGGATCATGACCTGAGCCGAAGGCAGACGCTTAATGACTGAGCAACCCAGGCACCCCTATAATTTTCTTTTCTTAAAGACTAGGATCCTAGAGTTCAAGAATCTTCTGTTAAATGTTTCATCATCTCATGGACTATAATTCATACTCCCATATCAATCTATTCAAGCAGGACATGTTCACTCAGTTCTAAAAGGGTATGTTTCTTCTTAAGAGAAGGAATACTCTATTTTGTGTAACAGCACAAGTTTAGCTAGCCCTGGAATTAGCTAACAAGTTTAGCTATCCCTGTAATTCACAGTATATGCTGGAACTGGAACTGCAAAGTAGAGCCAGTTCTGAATCAGGAAAACAGAACAGATGCTACAAAATTCAGTGTGTCAAGTAGAACCTTACCCTTTACACCAACAAATTCCTTAACCTATGATCTCTGAAGGTTATACAGAAATGTGCTAGGTTTCCTTTTCCTGGTTAACTCAAATCAAGTAAGACCTTATAAAATAATGAGATAATCAGTTTTAACTGTGGATAAAGATTAGAAATTCACTATGAGAATTCATTGATGGTGGTCAGAAAGTTAGGGCAAATAAATAAAATCTTTAAAAAAAAAAGGGGGGGCGCCTGGGTGGCTCAGTCGTTAAGAAAGTTAGGGCAGGCAAAAAAATAGGGAAATAAAACAAAAGATATCTTAGTAATCCACTGAGAGCAATCACCAAAACATCTGAACCAACATCAGCAGAGAGCCATCATCAACATTACAGATAGGAGTTTATTTTCATTTTCAGCCAGATATTAAGTCTTTGTATTACAGCACATGAACTACACTGCTGAAAGTTAATTGGGCACAGCATGCGATTAATCCTAACACAATTGCATACCAAATGAATAAATCTCCTTTACACTCCCACCTTGAATTCTTACAGATTGATTATATTTTGATAAATATAACTTATATTTTTTACATGCTGTCATTTAATCATACTATCTAAAGAGGAGAAATCCATTAAGATGTGGAAATAAATTTTCTTTTTGATCATAAAAGCTACTTTCTTAAAGTCAGGCTTTCCTCATTTAAAAAATTCCACTCATTTATTCAAAAATATTTGCCTGGTCTTTCTACCAGTTTCTGTGCTAAGTGCTAGGGAGACAGTAGAGAATATAACAAATAAATGCACCTTCACTGAATGTACAATATATTTCATTTATTTTATTTTAATTAGCCTATGTTTTATATTTCATTTAATTATTTGGTCTCACTCACATAGACTGGATGAATTGAAGATCAGCTGGAATCAACCTGGTTGATTTTATTTTAACTGCTATTCCTCCTTTCTTACTACCTGTCTTGATCTCTTTCATACTCCATTCTCTTCCCTCCATGTTTTATTTTGTATTTACCTCTCACTTTTTCACAGGTCAAGTCCTGTTGGAATTATCATCAGATGAATCCCACAGTTGCTTATAGAAATTACTCACCTTTATTTATCCCTCATGGGTTGACACACATTTCATCACAATTTTATTATTTTTTTGATAAAAATTGTGCCACAACTCTGAACTGGCTAATCACAACCCAGATAGTGAATAAACTTTCCCTTAAAAAAAAATAAACAAACTGGGGCGCCTGGGTTGCCCAGTCGGTTAAGCGTCTGACTCTTGATTTCAGCTCAGGTCCTAATCTCAGAGTCCTGGGGCTCCCTGCTCAGTGGGGAATCTGCTTGAGGATTTCTCTCCCTCTCCCTCTGCCCGTTCTCGCTTGTGCTCTCTCTCTCTCTCCCCCTCTAAAACAAACAAATATTTTTAAAAAGTAAACAAACCCATAATAGCAAAATGGCTTTTGGTATAGTAATAACTCAGGCCTCGTATATAAAGATACTTTAGGATCACTCAGAATCAGATTTTTTAATTTAATCCTTTAAGTAAAAATTATTTTCCAAATATCCCAATCTTCTTCTAGATATTTTTCATTATACCAACATAAACTCAATTTGTAATTTCTCATAAAAACTTCATCATATTTGAGTTCTCTATATGATAAACCACATGAAGCAAGACCTATCTTTAGGAGGTAAAAACAGTGAATGTCAAAGCACAATTATAGACCGTAATACATATCCAGAGGCCCGTCTCAATTTAAATATGAATTAAATGAGAAGGTCAGAGGAATAATGTATGACATACATTTTTGTGTCTTAGTCACAGGGTCAGTCATGGTAAGTTTAACTATAGGTATTCAGCGACCACAAACAGTAGTTGAAGATCAAGCTTATAGATAGAAGTAAGGAGTCAAGCACAGAGCTTCCATCACTAGTCAAAATTTGAACTTACGGAAAAACAGAGAAACCTAGAGATTAGTATGAATATACAAAATTAACCTAATACAGTAATCTTTGCTGCAGTGTTAAAGATTACTGAAACTTTTCTATTAAGTAAAGACTACTCCTACCCTCCAGCTTGAATGGGAAGTATACTGACACATGGGACTCAAATGGGTCCAGGTTCAAGCAAAGAAGGATTGAGTGGAAAAGAATATGATTCCAATACACTTTGTGCATTTTATATAAATACAAGTATGTTCACATGAAGTGCATCTTTTGTGCAACACTGGTTTCTTCTTTATAAAATAATGGAAAGTACAATTTAGAGAAATGGACAATAAAATAAAATTTCTTATTATTTTTAAGCATTGTTATTGTTAAAGTACACGTTTTTATCAAGGTGTCATATAAACGAAGGGCACGGCCAGGGTATGTTCAAAGTGGTAATTCATATGCCCTCAAGACAGCCTATTTTGGCTGGCTGTCAGTCCAAGTGATAATTGTACTCGTACACATCCCTCATTCCTCACTCCACTGTAATCCCTTTATTCTGAACACTGATAGTCAAATTTCCCTTGCTAGAAAAAGGAGTTCATGATTTCTAAAGGTTAAAACCCAACTTCATTACTACCTTTTCTACTTGCTCACTGCCACCTCACTGATAGAACTGCCTCATAAAATTGACAAACATCCTTCTCTTTCTAACTAACCATAACTAAATCTGACTTTATTAAAGAAAGAGCTCTATAAATATTCCCAATCTATAATTTAAGAGTATTATTTAAATAAACATGTGTTTCAAACAACATACATCATACAGACATTCATATGTCTTCACAAACGCTCTCAGCTATCCCGTCCCCAAATATTTTCATTAGTGTTCTTTTTTTTTAAAGATTTTATTAATTTATTTGACAGAGAGAGAGCACAAGTAGGGGAGCTGCAGAGGGAGAAGAGAGGGAGAAGCAGGCTCCCCACCGATCAGGGAGTCTGATGCGGGGCTCGATCCCAGCACCCTGGGATCATGACCTGAGACAAAGGCAGATGCTTAACCAACTGAGCCACCCAAGTGCCCCAAGTGGTCATTTGTAAGCACCGAATCCTTATTCTTGCAAGATTAAAACAAACAAACAAACAAAAAACACCTCAGGTTAATAGGTAATGGTAACAGCTTGGTCAGAAATATTTTGTCCAATTCAACCTCTCCACATTATATTCTCATTAACTGAAATACAAGATCAGTGACAATCCTAGGTCCTGACAGCTCTACTCTGACAAGTTGAAAATGAAAGAGAATGTGTACTGACTTACACAAAGGAAATCCCTACACATGGACAGAGATGTTTAGTATAAGCAAAGTATGAATTCTATGATAAAAGCACTTTTATCTATTTTTTAAAAATTAGGGTTTTAATAGAGAACACCACTTTACATTTTACGATTGCACGGAATTTTAAAGATAATTGATTGAAAACTGGCTGATGTAAATATTTAAAAATATACATCAAGAGTAAACAGCTAGCCCATGCAAACCAAACCACTCTCAACTCAAGATGTTAAATAAATAAAAATGTTGGAGCCATAACATTCCAACCTGAACAGGCTGATGCTGCTGATTTTATTTTCTGGGGAATTATCTCCAATTATATTGAAAAACAATAAGATATTAGGAAAGTACAACTTGAGTAAAATTAAAGATATTCTAAAAGGGAAAGTAAAACCAATTAAGGTACAATAAACCCTTAAAGGTCTGCATACCTGCACCATATGCAATGGATTAATTACTGAGAGAATGTTAGCATAAAGTTGAAATTTACAATGTATTTTAAAGGCATAAGATAATAATCTAAGTCTGTTTATAAGATTAGAGTTAAAATGCAGTGCTAAAGAAACAATTAGAGGTTAGGGCGGGGAGCAACACTTTGCTAAAAAGTGTAACCTCCCAGATAGAATCAACTGGAGAACAGCTGTATCACCTTTTATTTTTTTTCTCTATCCCTGTCTTTCCACGTAGATTACAAGAATGTAACACACCAAGGAAAGATCAGCTAACACCTATTCTTGGTTTAGTAGACATAATCCTACTTCTTGCTGGTATAAACATTAATTCATGCTGAGGCCTGGGATAATGTTCCCCATCTTCCTGTATGACACTGATAGTACTTCTGGTTCCTTCATGCTTTAAGATTTCCTGAGCTGGCATTTTCATGCCTATGCTCTCAGACTTGGAGTAGTGCCTTTGCCCAAACCTTATCTTACTTTTGGGGAGGAATCTCAGGCTAGATGGGAGGTTGTCCCTCACCAGAGAATCTGAAGGAGAGCAGATATAAGATATATGGCTTCTTGGAAGCCGTATCACAGGTACCAGGACCTAAGAGCACCCAGTGGAACGTTCCAGCCTAAGACTTTTAACCTGGAGTGAGTGATGGTAGGAAGCATAGGCAGAATTAATTTCAGTGGTGGTGGGAAAAGCAGCAGGTTGCGTTCTCATGGCACTGCTGCGAGCATCTGATATTAAATATTCCTCATAAATACAAATAAAACTGTGATGCTAAATTTTACATATTAGATCAAAAAGTATGCCAATATATACTATTGTTAGGTATATTTAAAATAGGCTAAAAGAGGCTATGTTATTGGAAAAAAACTCCAAAAGTTCAATAAGCTCCACTGTTATCTTGGAGGGAGGCTCTGCTGATGGTAGTTAGAATCCAAGGATGAATGAGAAGCCATCAATGTGATCATTGACATGGAAGAGGGAAAATGAGCCTCTAGAGAGTGTTACACTGGCACTTAACGTAACACACACATCTAAACTCTTTAGACAGAACTAACCACATGGCCTCGCCCAACCCAAAGTTGGCTAGGCAATGCAATCCTGAAATACATGCCTGAAAAACAGCCAGGAATAGCGTATAAATGACATTAATTACTATCATAATTTTTGTTTTACTTTTACAGCCTTCCCTGAAACTTGGAATAAAAGTTGATTTTTTTTTAATTCAGTATTGTTGATTTAACTGCCACAGAAGGCCAAAAGAAGTACATTTCCTTGTTTCTCCTCTAAACAGTCATTCTAATGACTCAATTTGAAAAAATTCTGATTTGTCCCACCTCCAAATACTATCCAGTGATCAGGGTTCCTTTTTCCTTTCTTTTGAATTGTTACTTTTCCTGCCCTCCTCAATATTCTATTTTCACCCATAAGAATGGGTCAAGTCTGAGTTAGGGAGAGAAATCATTACCACCATCCCATACACAGGCAGCAGGCAGCCCACAAGCAATTCACGCCCCTACTCATCCCTCTACCACCAATTCTATGATCTTCACTTTCCACTCAGAGCTGTAAAACAGTGTTTGCTGTTATCACTATTCCTCACAACAATGGGTCCAATGTCTAGAATAACAAAGGCATTTTAAACTTTCTGCAAGAGCAGTCTGGACCACTGACACTTGTTAATAAAGATGAAAATAAGAGCACATTTGGGGAATCTCCCTTGACAGTATAGGTCAATTCTGAACAGATTAGAAGTGGAGAAAGAATAGATTTCTTAACACCACAAGGTGAGTAGTGTGTTTTGTTGACAAGAGGCAGAATGAGTCAGGTGTTTGGTTACCAGAAGGACGAACTAAGGAAATCGTTATTGCTGCTCACAATATATATATATAGATAGATAGATAGATAGATAGATGATAGATAGATAGATAGATAGATAGATAGATAGATAGATCGATCGATCTCAACTTCCAGGCACATGGTACAATTTGTGTTTCTTATCCCTTTATGGTTGGGCCCCAACAACGTGATGAGCTCTGGCCAAGGTGTTGTGAGCTAAGTGACATTATTTCTGAACTGGAAGACTCACTGGCTGGTGTAAGATCCTCTCACATCCATATCCACTCTCAACACTCACTGCCACTGCTCTAGTCCAAATCACCATCATTTTTCCCTGAGTAACAGCAGTAGTGTCCTAACTAGTGTCCCCATTATCAATTCTTGCCCTCTCCAAACACTGTTCATCCAGGGACTAGAATAACCATTTTTAAAAAGAAGCTGGGGGTGCCTGGGTGGCTCAGTTGGTTAAGCGACTGCCTTCGGCTCAGGTCATGATCCTGGAGTCCCGGGATCGAGTCCCGCATCGGGCTCCCTGCTCAGCGGGGAGTCTGCTTCTCCCTCTCCCGCTACCCCCCTCTTGTGCTCTCTCTCTCTCATTCTCTCTCTCAAATAAATAAATAAAATCTTTAAAAATAAAATAAAATAAAATAAAAAGAAGCTGGATTATTTCACCCTTATCCCCCTTACCACCTGCCAATCATTTCACTGCTGTGCCAACCACTGCCTAGTAATTGCCTACAAAATCAACAACCCAACCCAACCCAACCCTACCATTAGGACCAAGATATCAAATCTTAAGCTTACAAGGTTCTTAGAAATCATTGTTTCCTTTTACCTAGTCTACTGCAACTATTTTTAACTGATACAACTGGCTCTAGTCTCCACAACATTTAAATCACTTCCAGAAAGAGCATTCTAAAATGTTAATTACATTATAGACTCCTTATTTCTTAAAATGTAGTAATGGTTTCTAATCAGTTACAACGTTTTCTAACTAAAACCCTTGGGTCTCTGATACCAAGTATTAAATGTACAAATGAAAACTTTCAATTTTGGCTTTCCACCAGTTGCTTTTTAAAAAAGTTAATAGATAAAATTATTAAAAATTTTCCCTTTAAAATGAAAGCCACAGGGATGCAAACTAATGGCAGTTTAGAGAGATAAAGCAAGCACTCAATCAACCTTTCTCTTAGCCTCCACTAGGTATATGAAATTGCTCATTCTCAGTCACATATATTAAATATTAGATATCCCATAAGTGATGACCAACTAAAGTAGGAACTATGAAGAATACTGATATAGTTATATTAAAAAGATAAAATGTGGGGGTGCCTGGGTGGCTCAGTCAGTTAAGCATCCGCCTTTGGCTCAGGTCATGATCCCAGGGTCCTGGGATCAAGCCCCACATCTGGCTCCCTGCTCAGAAGGGAGTCTGCTTCTCCCTTTGCCTCTGCCTGCCTGTCTGCCTACTTGTGATCTCTCTCTCTCTCTGTGTCAAATAAATAAAATCTTAAAAAAAAAAAAAGATAAAGTGTGGTAAAAATTGTATGTGATTAACTATTTATTTGAAGGAGGCTTTCAATACACAAAATGTGTTATTTGCAGATAAGTACATAAAACTGCAATTTGACCTCTTATTTATTTCATCATGTAGACCAGAATATGAATACCATAAAAATGATCCACTGAGAATTTTAGTGAAAATTTGATAAATTTCAAATATCAAAATATTGAGATTTTTATACCATATCAAGTAGATGTATTTTAACTGATATATTAAAAATATACTTTTGAATTATATAAAGATCATAATTATTCCTTAATCAATTTTAAGGTATGTACTAATTATCAAACAAAAAGATGAAATATAGTTAACAATATTGTAATAATGTTGTATGTGACAGATGGTAACTACATCTGTTGTGGTGAACAAAGCATAAAGTGTAGAACTGTCAAATCACCATGTCATACACTTGGAACTAACAGAACATTATATGTCAACTATATAGCTGGTTCTTTTAAAAGTGAAATTCTGCCTTATATTTTTATTTAATTATAAGTTAATTTGACTATACTTAATCAAAATAAAATGTCTTTATCTGAAGTTGTCATATTACACCAAAAATTGTTAAATGAGCTATTATTTAAAGGTATTAAAGATACTGTAACATAATGAAAAGCGTACAAAAGCAGAATATTATTGAAGCATGCTGACCTAAAAAAAAGTTCAGGATCACCTCATTTTTCAATTTGTCCTCTATCTCCAATCCTTTTGCCCCCCCACCCCAAAGTCAACTATACCAAATTAGTTGCTTTTTCACAGAAATGCCAAGCTCTTTAGCTCTCTCTGTGTCTTGGAATGGCCTCTTCAATCTTTTGGAAAAGCCCTTCTCTGCTGACTCTCCGTCATCATAATCAATGTCATTCAACAGACACATAGATCAATGGAACAGAATAGAGAGTCTACAAAAAACCCACAAATATACAGTCAACTGATTTTCAACAAAGGTGCCAAGAATACATAACAGGAAATGATGGTATCTTCAGTAAATGGTGTTGGAAAACTGGATACCCACATGCGAAAGAATAAAATTGGACCCCTATCTTAACCATACACAAAAATCAACTCAAAGATTAAAGTCTTAAACATAATACCTAAAACTGAAAACTAGAAGAAAACAGAAGAAAAGCTCCTTAAAATTGGTCATGGCAATGCTTTTTTGAATATAACACCTAAAGCACAAGCAACAAAAGCAAAAATAAACAAATGGGACTACATCAAACAAAAGTTTTTGCATAGCAAAGGGAACCATCAACAAAATGAAAGGCAACCTATGGAATGGAAGAAAACATCTGCAAACCATATATGAGAAGTTAATATCCAAAATATATAAGGAACTCTTAGAACTCAATAGCAAAGAAAAACCAAATGAAAAAAATGAAAAAATAGGCAAAGGACCTGAAAAGAATTTTTCTAAAAAAGACATACAAATGGCAGCAGGTATTGAAAAGATGCTCAACATCACTAATCACTAAGAAATGCAAATCAACACCACAATGAGATCACCTCATATCTGTTAAGATGGCTATAATCAAAAAGTCAAAAAATAAGTGTTGGCAAGGATGTGGAGAAAAGGGAACCTCTATACACTGTTGGTGGGAATGTAAATTGGTACAGCCATTATGGAAAACAGTATAGAGTTTCCTTAAAAAATTAAAAACAGAATTACTATATGATCAGCAATCGCCCTTCTGGGTATACATCCCAAGAAAATAAAATCACTATCTTGAAGAGATCCTGGCAATCCCTTGTTCATCACAGCATCATTCACAGTGGCCAAGATATGGAAAGAGATTAAATGTCCATCAATGGGTGAGTGGATAAAGATGTTGTTTAAAAAAAAAATCTTGGTGTATATATAAACAATGGAATATTATTCAGCTTTAAAATAGGAGATCCACCAGTTGCGATGACATGTATGAATTTGGAGGACATTATGCTAAGTGGAATAAGCCAGACAGAGAAAGGCAAATAACTGTATAATCCCACTTATATCTTGGGGGAGGGGAGCTGAACACAGAGTAACAATAAAGTAAAACAGTGGTTACCAAAGGCTGGGGCATGGAGGAAAAGGGGAGATTAAAAAAAAGAAAGAAAGATAGTAGAATGATGGTTTTCAGAGCTGCTGAAGGGTAATATGGAGGGGTAATGGGAGTTACTATTCAATGGATACAAAGTTTCAGTTTTTCAAGGTGAAAATTTCTAGAAATAAGTGGTGGTGATGGTTGCACAATAATATGAATGCACTTAATACCACTGAACTGTACACTTAAACACTTAAAAATGGTTAATATAGTTTTATATGTATTTTACCACAAACACACGCACACACACACACACACATACTACACAAGCATTATCTCCTGTGAAAAACCTTTGTTGATTCCTCCACGCAGAGTAAACCACACCACCCTTCTTCATCCTCCAGGAAATCCTGTGCATTTTTCTATTAAAAAATATTTACCATATTTAATTATAATTACTAGTTTAATATTTCTCCATTCTGTGCTCAAGAAATCTGAGCTTCTTAAAGAGAGTATTTCCATCTTTTCTAGCATACAATTTGAAGATGCAGGTCATCTTGCTTGTACTTGCTGTACAACAGCAGATATGAAAAGTCACTGCTCCCTTATCTTTATGTCAATGAATTCCTCTTGGCCTCATCTTATATTGCCCAATCTAGATGCTTTCACACATTGCTTTTTCTGTTTTCATCCTATCTGAGTGGTCTTTGATAAATTATTTATCCTCTCTATAACTCAGTTTCCTCATTTATAAAAATGGGCACAGTAATAGTACCTATTTCTCAGGATTGAAAGGACATTAAGTGTGTATAATCTATGCAGAAACTTAGACTTCCTTTCCCTTTTTTGCAATGTATCAATTTGATAATCTAGGACCATCAAATCATCTTGGCAGCACAGACCCATGCACACTGTCATGTGCTGCGACTAGGCTGAAGTATGCCCAGGCACAATCACAGTGATAATACCTGAACACAACTGGCTCACCTGCCCTCCCCCTCCCACCAGTCCTCTTCTTAACTTGAAAGGGAGGCAAGATGGTTCATCTTTTTTAACACCAACATGAATGGTTCATCTTTTTTAACACCAACATGAATCATGGAATTCAATTAGTGTTTGCTCAGTAAATGTGGAATGAATGATTAAATGACTTGACCAACACATGCTTAAAGGTGTTCCAATACTGCTGATAAGCAGCAATGAAATAATACAACTGTGTAACACTTCACTATTTTAAAAATATTTAAAAATATATTTTTTAAGATTTTATTTATTTATTTGACAGAGAGAGACACAGTCAGAGAGGGAATACAGCAGGGGGAATGGGAGAGGGAGAAGCAGGCTTCCCGTGGAGCAGGGAGCCCGATCGGGGCTCAATCCCAGGACCCTGGGATCATGACCTGAGCCGAAGGCAGACGATTAATGATTGAGTCACCCAGGTGCCCCTTTTAAAAATTTTTGACAAACAATATTCTATTACAACAACATGATAAAATGAAACTTCAAGGATTATCAGCACTTTACCAAGGAGAAAACTGGCTCAAAGAGATGGAAATAATTGCCCATGGCCACAAAAAGGCCAGAATCAGTCACCCAACCTAATTAGTCTGTGTGGTGCCTGGTAAAAGGGTTTTTACTTCCTTAAGCTATTCATAGGTTTTCCCATGATTTCAATAAATTAGCAAAATCTGAGTTAAATATTAATTGCCCAAATGTTTTTTCCTGATAGTTGTTCACACACCAGAACCATAATAACTAAGAAAAATGACAGTGTAACTTTAGGGAATGAGAGAGGGAATATTAGACTATTCTGTTTATGGAAAAAGAGATCAAAGTTGTTTGTCAATTGCTACACAGTTCACATAGTACAGAGTTTGTTATTTTAATTACACAGTCTCTAGACTGAGTTTCTTCCTATAGAATTCACCCCCATAATATAGAATGAGATAAATTTTATACAAGCAGTATGAGAAATAATCATCAATACTTATTTCACCTTAATACTGTGAAATTCTTGATGACATTTTTTGTATAATTTTCATCTCCAAAGTTGTATATCTCCAATTAGAAATGACAGCGTCTATCCCATCACACTTCTTAGGAAAATCAATGAAAATCCATTTTATATCTTCTATGGAAGTTTCAGTGTGTTGTAGAGGTTCTAGTATTCATTTTGCCAATAACTGCTAAATGATCATGGACAAGTCAGTTAATATTTTTCAGTCTCATTTCACTCAAATCAAAGTTACAGAGTTTTGCTAGTGATTTCTGGCTTTCCATCTACCTCTAAATTCCTATTTTATATACCCAATTGCCCAAACAAAATCCATACAAATTTAAATAATAAAAAGAAAGCACAGCATTACATTAAGAAATCAAAATATCAGTTATAGCTATATTTTTATGATTAAAGTATCAAAAAGCCCAATTTTTAAAAACATCACTTGGAAGTTAAAATTTTATTATATTAAGAATTTTTAATTGTATAAAAATGACTCAGAGAGAAAACTTTTATAATAAAAATACAAATTTTTTGCTAGTTAGTACTTTTATGTTATATAGAATAAAACACATCTCAGAAATAATATATAGCTATACCATATATTTGAGAATACAAAGGGAAACATAATACCTGACTGAAAGCAGTTTGTCATTAGAACTATGTTTAAGGTCAACACACAATTTTTGCTATAATTCAAGTATTACACTTTCAGTTTATCTTTCTTTTTGTTTTCTTTTTTTCCCTCAGCTTTACTGAGGTTCAACTGACAAATAAAATTGTAAGATATTTTAAAATGTATAATGTGGTACATTGTGATAATTTGATATCTTATATGCACTGTGAAAGAATTACTCCCAACTAGTTAATTAACACATCCATCACCTCATATATTTTTTATGAGAATATCTAAGTTCTACTCTCTTAGCAAATTTCAATTTTAAAATTCATGGTTATCCACTATAATCACCATGTTAAACATTAGATCTTCAAGCCTACTTCATCTTATAGCTAACAGTTTGTACACTTTTACCAACCTCTCCCCAACTCCCCCAACCTTCCCGCCTTTGGCAACCACTTTTCTTACTCTGTTTCTTAAGGTGTTTTTTGTTTTGTTTTGTTTTTTGTGAAGATTCATTATATAAGCAATACCATGCAGTATTTGTCTTTCTCTATCTGGCTTATTTCACCTAGCATACTGCCCTCAAGGTCCATCCATGTTGTCTCAAGTGGCTAGATTTCCTTCTTTCTCATTCTCATATTCTTTCTCAGAGCTGAGTAATATTACGTTGTATATATACACCTTATCTTTGTTATCTATTCATCTGTTGACAGACACTTAGGTTTTTTTTTTTTTCATATCTTGACTATTGTGAATAATGCTGCAATGGACAAGAAGTGCAGATATCTCTTTGATATTTTTGTTTTCATTTCCTTTGGACAAATTTACAGAAGTGGGACTGCTGGATCATGTGGTAGTTCTACTTTCAATTTTCTGAGGAAGTTCTATACTCTTTCCATGGTGACTACACCAATGTACATTCCCACGAACAGTGAACAAGGGTTCCCTTTTCTCCTTATCCTAATGAACACTTGTTATTTCTTGTCTTTTTGATGATAACCATTATAACAGGTGTGAGGTGATATCTCACTGGGGTTTTGATTTGCATTACCATGATGATTAGTGATTTAGAGTATCTTTTCATATACTTGTTGGCCATTTATACTTCTTCTTTGGACAAATGTCTATTCAGTTCCTCTGCCCATTTTTAATAGGATTGTTTGTGTTTTTGTTAGTTATGTGAGTTCCTATGTATTTTGGATATTAACCCTTTATCAAATATATGATTTGCAAATATTTTCTCCCGTTCCATAGGTTGCCTTTTTGGTTTGATGGTTTCCTTTGCTGTGCAGAAGTCTTTTAGTTTGATGTCATCCCACTTGTTATTTTGCTTTTATGGTCTTTGCTTTCAATGTCAAATCCAAAAAATCATTGCCGAGATTGATGTCAAGGAGGTTATACCATATGTTTTCTTCTAGGAGCCTTACCTTACAGGTTTTATATTTAAGTCTTAAATCCATCTTGAGTTGATTTTTAAGTATAAGACAGGGGTCCACTTAAATTCTCTTGCATGTGGTGTCAAATTTTCCCAGCATTTATTGAAGAAACTATTCTTTTCTCACTGTATATTCCTGGCTCCTATGTCATAAATTGACCACATATACATGGTTTAATTTCTGGGCTCTTGATTCTGTATCATTGATCTGTGTGTCTGTTTTTATGCCAATACCATTCTGTTTGCATTACTAAGGCTTTTAATATAGTCTGAAATCAGGAAAGGTGATGCCTCCAGATTTGTTCTTCTTTCTCAAGATTACTTTTGCTATTCAGTCTTTTGTTTTGGGGGACTGTTTTTCTATTTCAATGAAAATGACATTGATATTTTGATAGGGATACACTAAACCTGTAGATTACATTGGGTGGTATGGATATTTTAAGAATATTAATTCTTCCAATCCTCGAACACAGAATATCCTTCCATTTATTTGTGTCTTCTTAAATTCCATTCACCAATTTCTTATAGTGTTCAGTGTATAGATCTTTCACCTCCTTGGTTAAATCTGTTTCTAGGTATTTTATTCTTTCTGATGCAATTGTAAATGGGATTATTAGTTTCTCTTTCTGACAGTTTGTTGTCAATGTATAAAATGCATCTGATTTTTGCATGTTGGTTTTATATCCTGCAATTTTACTATATTTGTTTAGTAGTTCTAACAATTTTTGGCAGGGTCTTTAGAGTTTTCTATATATAATAACATGTCATCTGCAAATAAAGATAATTTTACTTCTTCCTTCCAGATTTGAATGTCTTTTATTTTTTCTCAACTAATTCCTCTGACTAGGATTTTCACTACTATGAATACAATGGTGAGAGTGGGCATCCTTGTCTTGCTTCTGATCTTAAAGGAATAGTTTTCAACTTTTCACCACTGAGTATTGTTAGCTGTGGGCTTGTCATATATGGTATTTCTATGTTGAGGTATGCTCCCTCTATACCCAATTTGTTGAGAGTTTTTATCACAGATGGATGTTGACTTCTGTCAAGTACTTCTTCTGCATCTATTGAGATGATCAGTATGATTTTTATCCTTCATTTTGTTAATGTGGAGTATCATATTCATTGATTTCTAAACGTTGAACCATCTTTATATCCCTGGAATAAATCCCACTTGATCATGGTGTATGATCCTGTTAATGTACTGCTGAATTGTTTTGCTAATATTTTGTTAAGAATTTTTGCATCTATGTTCACCAGAAATATTGGCTTGTGATTTTCTTTCCTTGTAGTGTCCTTGTCTGGTTTTGGCATCAGTAATACTGGCCTCATAAACTGAGTTTGGAAGTGTTCTCTCCTATTTCTCAGCGGAATTTGAGAAGGACTGGTATTATTATTCTTTAAATATTTGGTAGAATTCACCAGTGAAGCCATCTGGTCCTGGACTTTTCACTATTGGGAGATTTTTGATTAATGATTCAATTTCCTTAATATCAACTGCTCTGTTCAGATTTTCTATTTCTTTATGATTCAGTCTTGGTTAGTGTGTTATTTGTAGCATGTATTTTGGGATTTTCCAGTTATATTTCTGTTATTAATTTCTAGTTTGATCCCATTGTCCAAACAGAGATTGTATGATTTCTATTCTTTTAAATTTGTTAAAGTGTGTTACGGTCCAGAATTGGGTCTATCTTGCTGAATGTCCCATGTGAGCCTGAGAAGAATACGTACTCTGCTATTGTTGGATGAAGTAGTCTATTGATGTCAATTATATCTAGTTAATTGACAGTTTTGTTGAGTTCAACTATGCCCTTACTGATTTTCTGCCTGCTGGACCTGTTCATTTCTGATAGAGGGATACTGAAGACTCCAGCTACGGTAGTGTACTCATCTATTTCTCCCAGCAGTTCCACTGATTTTTGCCTTACCAAATTTGATGCTCTGTTGTTGGGCACATACATATTCAGGATTTCTTGGAGAGAGTTTCTTGGAAAACTGAGCCCTTTATCATTATGTAATGCTCTTCTTTATCCCTAACTTCCTTTGCTGTGAAGTCTGTTCTATCTGAAATTGGTATAACTATTCATATTTTTTATTAATGTTAGAATGGTATCTTTTTCTTCATCCATTTACTTTTAATCCATTGTTTCTTTATATTTAAAGTGGTTTTCTTGAAGAGGACATATATTTGTGTTTTATTTTTTGATCCACTGCAGCAATCTCTTTTAGCTGCTCCATTTAGATCACTGATGTTCAATGTGATATAATCAGATTAATATCAAATGCTCATTGCTGTCTTCTATTTGTTCCTCTTATTCTTTGTTCCTTTTATTTCACTCTTTTTTTGTCTTTTGTGATTTTAATTAAGCTTTTTTTATCATTCCACTTTCTCTCCTTTATTAGAATATCAGTTAAACTTTTTTTATTTTTTTACTTTACTTTACTTTTTTACTTTAGTGGTTGCCCTTGAGTTTGAAATATACATTTCTTCTAATGCAAGTCCACTTTCAAATTAAACTATACCTCTTTGTAGGTGAAGTACCTTATAATAACAAAATAATCCTACTTCCTCCCCTGTCCCATGTACTGTTGCTGTCATTTATTTCATTTATATATATGTATACATGTATATAATTACATATATAGTAGTATATAATACAAATATATGTGCATATAAATAATAGAATACATTGTAGCTATAATTGTTTTGAACAACTGTTTTCTGTTAGATCAAGTACAAGAAAAATAAAAGTTATTTTACTTTCATTTATTCCTTTTTTAGTGCTCTACCTTAAAATAAGGTAAATCCAAGTTTCTGATGTATAGTATTTTCCTTCTCTTTAAAGAACTTTTAAAATTTATTGTAAGGCAGGTTTACTGGCAACAAATTCTCCCAATTTTTGTCTGAGAATGTCTTTTTCTTTCACTTTTAAAGAATAATTAAAAAAAAAAAGAATAATTTCAGAGGGTACAGGATTATAGGTTGGTGGTGTTTTAACACTTTAAATATTTCATCCTGCTCTCTTCTTACTTGTTCTGAGAAGAAGACAGATATAATTCTTATTGTTGTTCCATTATGAGTGAGTTATTTTTTGTCTCTGGCTTCTTTCAGAGATTTTCTTTCTCTTTGATTTTCTGTAGTTTGAAAATAATATGTCTTAGTATTGTTGTTGTTGTTGTTGTTGTTGTTGTTGTTATTTTGGCATTTATCCTACATGGTACTCTTTGAGCTTCCTGGACCTATGGTTTGTAATCTGACATTAATTGGGAAGAAATTCTTAAACATTATTACTTCAAATATTCCATCTGTTCCTTTCTTTCTTTTCTTTCTGGCATTCCCATTATGCGTATGTTGCACCTTTTATAGTTTTTTTTTCCATAGTACTTAGATATTCTGAGGTTTTTCCAGGATTCTATTGATAGATCCTCTAGTTCAGAGATTTCTTCTGTGTCCAGTCTAACAATAAGCTCATTAAAGGGATTCTTTATTTCTGTTTGTTGTTTCTTTTTTTATCTCTAGCATTTCTTTTTTTCTCATTCTTAGGGTTTCCATCTCTGCTTACATTGCCCATCTATTCTTGCATGCTGTATAATTAGTCCATTAGAACCTTTAGCATATTAATCATAGTTGTTTTAAATTCTTCATTTGAATTTAGAAAGCAAAACAGATGAACATAGGGAAGAAAAAAAGAGAGGCAAACCATAAAACAGAGTCTTAACTACAGAGAACAAACTGAAGGTTGCTGGAAAGGAGGAGAGTGGGGGAATAGGTTAAATGGGTGATGGTTATTAAGGAGGTCATTTGCGATGAGCAATGGATGTTATATGTAAGTGATGAATCACTAAATTCTACTCCTGAAACTAATACTGCACTATATCTTAATTAACTGGAATTTAAATAAAAACTTGAAAGAAAAAAATCTTGATTTGATAATTCCAACCATGTCTGTTTCTGAGGTTTGCTATGTCTCTTCAAACTGTGTTTTTTGCCTTTTGGTATACCTTGTAATTTTTTTTTTTTTTTTCTTGACAGCTAGACATGATGTACCTAGCACTGGTCCCTGTGGTTGTTTCTGTTTGTGAGTCTCTGCTCCGAGAAGCCTATCCCTCCAATCTTGGGGACAGCAACTTGCTATGTATCCCTCTCCTCTCCTACAGATCCAAGAGGAGTTTATTTTTCAGTCTGTTCAGCTTTTTATATTTATTGTTAGGACTTAGTGACTTATTACAATCTCCTTATACGTGAAACTGACTAGTTTTTCTTTTTATTCCCAGATAACTTTTAATACATTAGTTTCATTTTTTTTTTTCTGTTTGAAGCACTAATGACAAACTAAATCTGCATGTAGCATTATTTAAAAAAACAAAAACAAAAAACAACAACCACCCATAGGTAATATACTCATTCTATATTAGAAGTTGAACTAGGGAAATAACTAGATTGTCAGCTTCAAGATCATGGAAAAAAAAAGCAGTCAGTGTGCCATATATCATGATAACATGGTATAGGTAAGGTAAGAATACATGAAGGTGCTGCTCACAAAATAATGTACACTTTGGCTATTTATCAGTAAATCATCAATAAGTGTATCAATATCAATATCACATTGATAGCTACTGGGTCATAATTAACTTAATATCTTCTTTTTTTTATTTTTGAACATCCCTATAAAAAGGTAACTTTTTAATAATGAAGAAAAATTCCCTTCACATCACTCACTGAAATAACTAAAAATATTTATAATATATTATATGTTATAATATATTATGTATTATATATTATTATATATTATAAATATAATAGCTAATAAAAACTAACTACTAAGATCAACCAACCAATATTTATTAAAGCCTACTACATGCTTAATGAGTCTTAAAAAGAGTAGGAAGAAAGATGTTAAAAATTCATTACATTTGGGGCGCCTGGGTGGCTCAGTCGGTAAGCATCTGCCTTCGGCTCAGGTCATGATCCCAGGGTCCTGGGATTGAGTCCCGCATCAGGCTCCCTGCTCGACAGGAGGCTTGCTTCTCCCTCTTCTACTCCCCCTGCTTGTATTCCTGCTCTCGCTATATCTCTCTCTGTCAAATAAATAAAATCTTAAAAAAAAAATTCATTACATTTGGGATATTTTTTCAAAAGCCCCCAATGTGAGATTTTAATATACAGCCAGGGTTAAGAACCTCTGGGTTCTCATGATAAAGTACAAATCACTTAGCACAGAATTCAAGGCCCTTCATGTCCAGACTCCTATCTATTTTTCTTCCTTAGTCTCCTGCCTCACTCTTCTTCATAGTCTCTATTCCTGTTTACTGGTCCCCCACAAAATGCTATCATATGTGCTCTCCATGCCCTTGTACATGTTAGTTCCTCTGCCTGGAATGATTTGCAAGTCACTAATCACTTGAATAGCAACTAATATTTCAACACTCAGCTCCAGCTTCGATGCTTATATAAAGTCCTTCTTAATGCCTGAAAGTTGATGTGACCATCTTTTCCTTTAAAGTGACAGGTAACCTGCACATATTTCCATCACCATATCTATAGCAAGTCACCTCCACCCATTTGGCTGTCTCTTCCTATTAGTAAATTCACAAAGAACTAAGTTTACTCACAGTATTCTTGATACAGGGGCACTAGCAATATATTTAATAAACACCGTGTGTGTTATTTCAAAGGTAGTGATCTAGGTTTGATTCCAAAATCTTTGGATAATTTACTTGCTTGTGACCTTGAGCAAATTCCCCAAACTCTGACTTCGTTTCTTCAGATGTTGAATATGAATAAACAATATGGCCTACTTCCTAATTCAGATGAGAGGATGGTATGAAATAATGCACTAAAATCCTTAAAACCTACTAATAACTTGATTAATATCAGCTATTACATAATTGTGATTGTGTAGCCAGGCACATCTATAAATTCTGATTAGGTGTTCTCTTTGCTATTTTATAAATGGTTAAGGCAAGGCCAAATGATTAAGCCAGTTTCCAAGAAACTTATTTTTTTGAAGAGTTATTTTTGGGGGTTGGGGCACAAAGAGAGAGGGAGAGATTCTTAAGCAGGCTCCATGCCCAGCACAAAGCCCAATGCAGGGCTCAATCTCACAACCCTGAGATCATGACCTGAGCCGAAATCACAAGTTGGACACTTAACTGACAGCCACCCAGGTCCCCCTCAAGAAACTAGTTCTTTTTTTTTTTTTTTTAAGATTTTATTTATCCATTTGACAGAGAGAGACACAGCGAGAAAGGGAACACAAGCAAGGGGAGTGGGAGAGGGAGAAGCAGGCTTCCCATGGAGCAGGGAGCCCGATGCAGGGCTCGATCCCAGGACCCCGGGATCATGACCTGAGCCGAAGGCAGCCGCTTAACGACTGAGCCACCCAGGCGCCCCCAAGAAACTAGTTCTTAATGAAACATAGGACAGGGATTCAGTCTCTGGCTTATTTGATTATGCAGCTCTAAACAAAGTAAAAAATAAAGAAATATAAGGAGATACAAATCAAGCACCTTACTGATCACACTTTAATAATAAGCTGTCTCTGCTCCATAAATTACCATTTCCTCTACTGGATATAAGCAGAAAACTCCCCTAACTCATCTTTAATCTCTTAGAGTTGGAAGGGGAAAAAATAAAGTTTTCTAGACCTTTACCTTTCTTTTCTTGGCAATTCAGAACATTCTGACACCTCAAGCTTTTCATTATTGCTTCTACTATTTCAGAGTTGAGGTATCAATACACCTTCTAAGTACTTCCTACTTCTAACTCTTTTTGTCTTTCATTGCATTTATTTCTGAACAGAAGAAATATAGGTTATACATGACTTTTCCTTTATTCCACAGCTGTCAGTTTTAATTAGAAAAAGTTATGGGCAGAAGGCCATGCATATTCTCCATTTTGGTTTGTAGAATTAGAATCATATTTTTCTTCTACATTTTTCCTGCTTAATTCACTAGTAATCAAGGCCTGGGTTTATGTAAAAGTCATACTCTATGTAAGCTGAGATATATATAAATAATTATCAGTCAAACAGCAACAACGGACATCTTCCTGAAAATTTTCTATCTTTCCCTAGACATTTAGTAAGGTGGATACTTTTTTATGTATTTAAATAAACTTAATTTATATAAATTTATAATTTATAATTAAATTATCAGATCATATTTTTACCAACCATATTTAGTAAGTTACTGTTTCTTTTTTGTTATCAATTTTGAAGGAAAATAGTACTTCAGGCTCCTTTCTCATCCAATGCCCTTGCCAAGAGGCACTTTAAACTCCAAAGAAATGTTACCAGTTCTCTTAGTCTAGATTAGGTTTCCTAGTCTAGATCTCTTTCACATGCTAAGAGATGATGTATATATTCAATTATCTTACCCTTAGGAAGACAATATAGTTTGTTGGTGAAGAATATAAACTTTGGAGCCATGATGTCTAAATCTAAATCTTTTACTCTGTTAGTTTCCCAGGGCTGCCATAACAAAGTATCACAAACTGGGTAGCTTAGAATAACATAAATGTATTGTGTTAGTTCAGGGGCTAGAATTCTGAGATGGAGATGTCAGCAAGGTTGGTGCCTGGGGGAGCTGCCAGAGAGTATGTTTCATGGCCCTTTCCTAGCTTCTGGTAATTTTCTGGTAATCTGTGGTGTGTCTTGCCTTGTAGATGCATAACTCCAATATCTGCCTTCATCTTTACATAGCTTCCCCCTGTGTCCACGTCTATGTCCAAATTTCCTCTTTTTATTAGGAAACAGTTAGATTGGATTAGGGCCCTACCCTACACCAGTACAACCTCATCTTAACTGATTATGTCAGCAAGAATCCTATTTCCAAATAAAAAGGTCATATTCTGAGTCACTAGAGGTTAAGACTTAAACATATGAATTTTAGGGGGACACAAATGAACCCTTAACACTCTGTAAATAACATCCATTAACACTGTGTCAACTTACTTAACCTATTCTTTGTCCTGATTTTCTCACCTATAAAATGGGGATGATAATGATAATGTTTACTTCATGGATTGTTGTAAAGATTACATAATTGAATATGTTAAAGTACTTAGTATGGTTCCCAGCAAGAAGCGAGCACCCAAAAACTCAGTCTATACCACTGAGCAGCTATTTCTGAGAAAATCAAACACTGACAATTTTAAAATCCAAGCTCCTTAAATGCCAGTTACTGGATATTTTAAAAATACAAGGCTTATGAGCAGCATATCAATTTTGTTCTGTAGTTTAGAAATTAGTTTACTTTTTAAAGTACAGTAGTTGTATATGGAAGTTGGATCAATATTGGGCACAATACTTTGTGTTACAAATTTTCTCATGTTAATCAGGCCAATGGTAATGACCAAAATATTGTACAATATTTTAATACACTGAAAGTTTGGACATAGCACTAAGCCATTCACTAAAAATTAAATTTCTTGTAAAGCAAAGGTTGGTTCAGGCCACCTATACATTTCCTTGTCTTCTGTACTGTAGAATGAGAGCTTTCATAACAAGGGATGTTTCAAATTGTACTTAGATAAAAGCAAATATATACTATCCTTTCGGGAGACTGGCTTCATGAGTCTATTAAAACATAACCCCTAAATTAATAATACTCTATTGAGGGCAGTAACAAAAATGATGCCTAATTCCCCTGGTCCAAACCTGGAAACTCTATAGACTCTAATTATACAAACCTGTATTTACTTCATAATTAAATTTATAGTGTAAGGGCTAAATTTTTTTTATTTTTTTATTATTTTTATTATGTTCAGTTAGCCAGTATATAGTACATCATAAGTTTTTGATAGTAGTGTTAAATTATTCATTAGTTGCATATAACACCCAGTGCTTATCACAACATGTGCCCTCCTTAATACCCATCACCCAGTTATCCCATCCCCCCACCCACCTCCCTATGGTCAGCTAATCTTTGACCAAGCAGGAAAGAACATCCAATGGAAAAAAAGACAGTCTCTTCAATAAATGGTGCTGGGAAAACTGGACAACCACGGGAAGAATGAAACTAGACCATTCTCTTACACTATACACAAAGATAAACTCAAAATGGATGAAAGACCTCAATGTGAGACAGGAATCCATCAAAATCCTAGAGGAGAACATAGGCAGTAACCTCTTTGACAACGCCCACAGCAACTTCTTTCAAGACGCATCTCCAAAAGCTAGTGAAACAAAAGCAAAAATGAACTTCTGGGACTTCATCAAGATAAAGAGCTTCTGCACAGCAAAGGAAACAGTCAACAAAACTAAGAGGCAATCCATGGAATGGGAGAAGAAGTTGCAAATGACACTACAGATAAAGGGCTGGTGTCCAAGATCTATAAAGAACTTCTCAAACTCAACACCCCAAAAAACAAATAATCCAGTCAAGAAATGGGCATGAACATGAACAGACACTTCTCCAAAGAAGACATACAAATGGCTAACAGACGCATGAAAAACTGTTCAACATCACTAGTCATCAGGAAAATACAAATCAAAACCACAATGAAATACCACCTTACACCAGTTAGAATGGCAAAAATTAACAAGACAGGAAACAAATGTTGGCAAGGATATGGAGAAAGGGGAACCCTCTTACACTCTTGGTGGGAATGCAAGCTGGTACAGCCACTCTGGAAAACAGTATAGAGATTCCTCAAGATGTTAAAAATAGAGCTACCCTATGACCCAGCAATTGCACTACTAGGTATTTACCCCAAAGCTACAGACATAGTAAAAAGAAGCAACACATGCTTCTTTTGTTCATAGCAGCAATGTTCATAGCAGCAATGTCCACAATAGCCAAACCGTGGAAGGAGCCGAGATGCCCTTCAACAGATGACTGGATAAATAAGACGTGGTACATATATAAAATGGAGTATCACTCAGCCATCAGAAAGGATGTATACCCACCATTTGCATCAACATGGATGGAATGAGGGGATTATGCTAAGTGAAAGAAGTCAAGCAGAGAAAGACAATTATCATATGGTTTCACTCATATGTGGAACATAAGAGCGGATGACCACAGGGGAAGGGAAGGAAAACTGAATGGGAAGAATTTCTCTCTCTTCTGTCTCACTGTTACTGTAGAGAAATGCAACTGATTTCTGTGCATTGATTTTATATCATGGCACTTTGCTGAATTCCTGTATGAGTTCTAGCAATTTTGGGGTGAAGTCTTTGGGGATTTCTACATAAAGTATCATGTCATCTGTGAAGAGTGAGAGACTTCTTTGCCAATATGGATGCTTTTTTTTTTAAGATTTTATTTATTTATTTGACAGAGAGAGACACAGCGAGAGAGGGAACACAAGCAGGGGGAGTGGGAGAGGGAGAAGCAGGCTTCCCGCAGAGCAGGGAGCCTGATGCGGGGCTCGATCCCAGGACCCTGGGATCATGACCTGAGCCAAAGGCAGATGCCCAACGACTGAGCCACCCAGGCACCCCAATATGGATGCCTTTTATTTCTTTTTGGCGTCTGATTGCTGAGGCTGGGACTTCTAGTACACTGTTGAACAACAATGGTGATAGTGGACATTCCTGTCGTGTTCCTGACCTTAGTGACAGCATTTTTAAGAAATTAACTGTCCCACATAGTGTCCAGACATGGTAAGGTTGTCAGTCAAAGGGTTCTACTCTTTCAATGATGCTGGTGTTCATGACACAATCTAGGCCAATGAGACTCACTCTTGCAGGAATAAGATTTTTAGATGAATAATAAAATTACAAGAAGAAAAGGGCTGAAATCAATTCAGCCCAATGAGGCTAATAATTAATTCCTGATGCCTAGATCCCAGGTGCTGCCTTGGTTTCCATCTTTTTCTAAAGTTGGTTCTCTAGGATTCTTTGATTCTGTGGATTATCCAACATCTTTAAAACTCTTTTCTGCTTATTTTAGCTAACTTTAATTCCTACTGGTTGCAGACGAAGAACTAGAATGGATATAGACGGGGATCTCTAAGCTGGGGTTTCTCAGACCATTTCCATCTAAATTTTATAGAGTGCTTATTAAAAATGAATAGTCCTAAACACCACCTCAAACACTAAATCCAATTCACTGGTAGTGGGCTCAGCAATCTGTCACTTGAACAAGTTCTGCAGCAATACTTATAGATACTAAGACTCCATAGCTTCTATGCCAAGTCTAATTTAAAGGAAAATCAAAAGTAGCCCATGTTGAGGAGCATCAACTGAAGACGCAAACTATACAGCTTCTCATTTGGTACTTAAGTCATCACTATTGCTCATTAATCAACAGATGGCTTAAACATATCAAGACAAATTAGTAAACAGGTGACAGAGAAGCAGATAATAATAAATAAAAAGCAACAAGAATATAAAAAGAAAATGAAAATAAAAATATCACTTAAAGTCATACTATTAACTACTAATAAAAAAAAGTTGTATAATCCAGGAAATTTTTCTTTTTTAAGTAGGCTCCATGTCCAGCATAAGGCTTAAACTCAGGACCCTGAAATTAAGAGTCACATGCTCTACCAACTGAGCCAGCCAGGCACCCCATCCAGGGATTCTTTATAAAGATTTTTTTCCCAAATAATTATTCTATCCTTTTAAAACAGATTATCGTTATTTTATAAGAGATATAAGTTCAGTGATTTAAACATTTTCAAGACATTTAATATTAAGAAACATTTAAATTTAATATCTGCATTTTTAATACTCTAGATGTTGATTGAAATTCTCCTTCCCATTTAGAAAGTACACTGATCTAACACGCTTAAGATCTGCTTTCTTTCTCCTTTGTGGTTACTAATTTGGTCTATCAGCTTTGCCAAGTAACTTAACGTCCACATAAATTCCATTAGTAAAATAAGTGCAGTAATTTATCCTGCTTACTCACCTTAGAGAGGTAGAATAAAAAAGATAAAGTGGTAGAATTAAATTAATATACATAGTTGAAAAGCATTTGGTCTTTTTCTATATTTTTCCCAGTATGTCAAATCCTCCATCAACTGGAGATACATTTTTATATGTGCATTAATGGGACAAACAGCTGAATGTAAAACATGTTTTGAGTTTTTCAGAGAAATCTCCTCTTTCAGCACAAAGATGCTATCCATTTATTTTGAACTTAAATTAGAACTGATTTTCCTAATAACTACAGGCTCAAGCAGGTTATATTTGGAATACTCAATGTAATATGACCTGAAATACAGTCAAAAAGATAAAAATGTACACACACTTTAAATTTATAGTTCTTTCATTATAGCACTAAAATGAGATACTTGGAATTATGTGAACCATTGCACGCTAGTGAAAAAAAAAGTTTACAGACCAAATAGCATAGTGTTTCAGGCTGTGTGTGTGTGTGTAGACAGAATGGAAATAACTGCTAACAGGTTATAAGAGCTACACTAATAGCTAAGTAAGCTATTTTTAAGCTTATTTATTTTAGAGAGAGCAAGTGGGGGGAGAAGCAGAGGGAGAGAGCCTTCACACAGACTCCCTGCTGAGTGCAGAGCCCCAGGGGGGGGGCTTGATCTCATGACCCATGAGATCATGACTTGAGCTGAAACCAAGAGTTAGATGCTCAACCAACTGAGCCACTCAGGCACCCCTTAATATAGGATTTCAATCATCAAATCACCATGTTGAAAAGAACAAGGTGACAGGAAGCAGACACTATCTCTACTTCCCCATGAGATTAGAAGGATAGATCTCACACTGCTTGGACTGCCATATACTTAGTTTTAAGAAGAAATACACATTAATTGCCAAAATGCTTAAAAATTATCAAGTTTCCAAGAACGGGAGAACAAGCAAATGACCACACCTCTCTTCCTTTGAGTACTTCTGAAGAACACAGACTCCTTCTAATCCAGCTATTTCTAGTAGGGTTTTATTGGAAAGGGAGCATCACACAGTGCTTAAGAGCACAGATTACTGACAGGAATTAAATGGCCTGGAGTAAAAGGAAATAACTGTATTTAATTGTATTCCTTTCTTTTCGTACCATGTGGACTCTTTTTCCCTCATAAATTTGCCAAAACTGAGCGCAGTGATGCCACCCCTCCATCAAATGTTTTTAAAAAGGGACATTTATAACTTTTAAACAATACTATTCTTGATAAACAAATGACACTTATTAGCCTAAGAGAAAGTGATCTGCATGCCACAGTGTGCTCTTTTATAACCATTATAAAGCTGGGCTGGGATAGCTTGCAACCTCCAAAACATAGCCAAAAATATAATATGAGCCTGAAGCTTTGCTTATGAGATAATGCAGGGATCTATTTCCTGACCCTGGTAATCCCAACCAGTTTGTATGAATCACTATTATTTTTTTTTTACATTTACTCCAAATCTGGAAATGTTGCCATTCGAAATATATCCTTGCTAGGGAGTCATTTGTCAGTGATAATATGTGATCAAATTAATCCTCTGGTTGCTAAATATAAGAGAGGATGTAAAGTCAGCTCTTGGCTGGATATGAGGCAGCAAGGAGAGAAAGGATTGGTGGCTGTCCTGCAAAATGTGTTTGAAAGCTCAGCATGATGAAGCTATAGGGGTGTTAAGAAATGATAGTGTTTATCATCCAGGAAAAAGGGGATGAAGGCAAACAGAGCCCTGTTCCTTCATTATCCTAAGATATACCCCCATTTTCACTTTGGCTGTAATGTATAGCCAAATCCCTAACTTCAGGGTTCATTTCCATGAGCAAAGAACAGGTGGCCAATCTATTGTATGCATTCATGAAAGTGAAGCTAGTGTGTTTAAAGCATACAAAACAAGATTCCATACTGTTAAAGTTGCCACTTTCCCTTTTACGTCTCTAAAATCCATTTCTTACACATTTGATCTATATTTCCTGATAAGAGAAATAGCACACATAGCAAACACAGGAAGTGTTGTTTCTTTTCTTTTTTAAATTCTTTGCCGTCTATGAATTTTCTATGGGAATGCTGTCATGTTAGATGGATCCATGCTGCCTCCTCTGAAGGGATTAGAGACATGGTTTAGGACTAGATGAGAACAAAATTCCTGACCCAGCTGCTGTTCTTACCTGCCTATAAGGATAGGGTAAAGTTCCTGAGGAACCTCGTTTAGCTGAATAGCTAAACCTTCTATCTTCTGGAATTTATTTTGGGGGGTGGTAGTGACCTAACTGCTCTCCTCTCCTCAGGGAATTTTTATTTCTATTTTCTATTCTCATTTTTCTGGAGTATAACAGATTGTGATAAAATTGTGCAGGTGAAGATGGGAGGATCTGTTAACATCTCAGTCATGCAAACAATTTCAGATAGGAGGGCAGTCACTATCATTTTTAAACTGTCCTCTTGACTACTCTAAACTGACCCCAGAATTTCCATCGGACTGTTTCTCTTATAAGCTTTCTTTTCTGGTTCTCCTACCATCTCTAGCATGTTCTCTTTAGTAGCGAAACAAGCTTTTCCATGCTCTCACACAGAGAAATTTGGGACTCTTGTTGATTCACATGCCCTCATTCAAGAAGTTTTCCAAATAAAGGAAGTTATGTCTCAATGAAGATTCTCCTATTTGGGGACATTTACTCTTATTCCAATTTTTCAGTTTTATAAATAAGACTGAGAAAAAAATCCTCATATATAAATGTTAGCCTGTCTTTATGCATTTCCCTAGAATTTAAATTCATGAAAGTAGGGGCGCCTGGGTGGCTCAGTCGTTAAGCATCTGCCTTCGGCTCAGGTCATGATCCCAGGGTCCTGAGATCAAGCCCCGCATCGGGCTCCCTGCTCCGAGGGAAGCCTGCTTCTCCCTCTCCCACTCCCCCTGTTCCCTCTCTCGCTGTGTCTCTTTCTCTGTCGAATAAATAAATAAAATCTTTAAAAATAATAATTAATAAATAAATAAATTCATGAAAGTAGAATTAATGGATCCAAGTGTATGAATATTTTTCAATATTCTGCTTAATTGCTTTCTAGAACATTTTTTAAAAAGATTTTATTTATTTATTTGAGAGAGAGAAATGAGAGAGAGAGAACACATGAGAGGGGATAGGGTGAGAGGACGAAGCAGACTCCCTGCCGAGCAGGGAGCCCGATGCGGGACTCGATCCCAGGACTCCAGGATCATGACCTGAGCCGAAGGCAGTCACTTAACCGACTGAGCCACCCAGGCGCCCCGCTTTCTAGAACATTTTATATCTTCAAAAGAAATGTTTGTTGTCATAGCATCCTCATATACTACCTGAAACCATAACATATCTAGAAAATACAGTTAAATAGGATGTGCAAAGATTCTCCACACATTAAAAAAACCCAGAAAATTAACTGAGAAAAAGATCAATAGACATAATTCCATAAAACTGTAAAATCCTTCAAAAATATTAACTGTTGAGAAATGAGAGCTGGGGAAGGAAACTTTCCTGCTTTTAGCTAAAGGTTTAGCCTCAGGTCTTATTCAAATTCTTAGCCCCCTTTCAACTGTTTTCTAGCCTTTTCCACCCAAGGAGAAGTTTTTCAGAGCTAGACAATATTAGAAGATTGTATATGTATGTGTGGATTCAAGATAAAGTCACACTTGCAGTAAAGCCACATGAATCTGCTTTTGTGTTAGCCTCACTCTGTGCAATAAACATTCCTCCACTTGAGCCTAGCTTTCTCTTGCCCTCTTTTCCAACTATGCATGTAACATTGATCAATGTGTGCATGAATCTTCAGAAGCAAATCTTGGAATGAATGGGATGGTGAGTGGGGAAATTTGGGAGGTTAAAGCCAATCTTGATATCCAAACAGTAATAAACTTAAAGACAACTTGAGGGAAATACTTGAGAGTTAATATGACATATGTAAACAGCATGTAAAGAACTTAGACATAACAAAAAATCATAATCATTCCAATTTAATAGCTAAGAGATTAAAAATAGCCAATTCACATGGAATAGTTCCTACTTTTACACTGAAATAGAATTAAGTAAATTTAAAAATTAAGTAAAATTTTTAAATTGGAAGTTGAGAGCAACTGCACTGAATAATCTTGGACTCAGGGAATTAATATATCAGTGACAAATATAAGAAAGAGGAAATTTGTGGGTTTTTTCCTTAGTTTTATAGGCACCATATAAGCTTTGTAAATTCTGGTGCCACATCAGGAACAGAACTGTCCACCAACCTAGTGGTGCATTTGGAGAATGGGATTCATGTTATAAGCATTATGTGTGTGTAGTGTGGTATATATAAAGTCATAATCTTTTACAATTAAGATATTAAGCCTCAAAAAATATCATCAATCTAGTAGAGTCTGGCAACAAGTCAGATTCCAACAGTCTAGGTTAATCATCTCTTGTGGGAGAAAATATTTCTGGCATAGAATTAAAATAATTTTTATGATGTAGCAGTAACCATATTCCAGGTATGACATAATGATTAAAGGAGAAGAAATATATTAAAGCAATTATAATATGCCTTATAAAGATACTTATTTTCATAGGACAGAAATAATGCCTGCACCAGCATATTATAATAATAACAATAAACATAGATGCATGCAAAGATATAAGTAATCCACTAGGTTTATTGGCAGATCTCTAATTTTTTCAATTAATCAATTAAAATCCAGTTTGTAAAGAGATCTGTAATTATTTCAATTGTTTTTTTTAAAGCATACCTTTATATTGGAGGGAGGATGAGAACCATAAAATGTTAGAGTTGAAAATAAGATTATTGTAATTTAGGAACTAAATTGATAGTTTTCAGAGCTTTTGACATTCTAAATGTACAAATCTAAATGTCAACAGCTAATCATGGATAATCTGCTATTGATTTTTCTCTGTTTAAAAATACCAAGTTCTGGCAACAATTTCTATCTCTATGTGTTTCTACAGGCACATTGTTCAAGTATGAAATACAGGATCAATCAAACAGCAATTTACCTAATTTCTCAAGACAGGTATTAAGGAATACCAGCAATTTCCAAGTTATGAAACACTGCTAAAAACATTTAACAGAGTTAGGAAAGAGTATTATAATAAAGTAAGAATTAACATAAGAGATGGCAAGCATCTCTAGAAAGATTTTAATCTTTAAATTAAATATAATGTAAACCATACAAGTATTGCCAATTCTACCTTCATCTAAAGGTAAAATATTCAGTAGACAAAATCACATACAGTCCATTAAAATTGAGATTTTGTGGGGTTTTTTTGGTAAAAGCAGCTACCATCATTAAATATATTTCTTAAAGAACCTGATAATACTTTTAAAGAAAAAGCCAAGTTGTACCACTTACTTGAAAGTTCTATGTTCAATGTAATACACTACTTACTTGGATATTTACTTTGCATTTATATGCAGAATAAATTTTAATCTTTAAGTGCAGAGTAACTATTCAATGTAACTTTAAATTGAGGTCTCTGGAGGAGCTATTCATTTTAATTCTCTTATTAGTTTCATATATTCATGATAATGAGTCCTGATAAATGTGAGGCTCATTTTCATTTTCCATGTGTAACTCAAGCTTATTTGTAAAATTTTATGTTATTTCCCTTCATTTTATCTTTGCAATAATATATTGCCGATGTTTAACTGTCAGGTATATCTCTTCCATTTCATAACACTGTCCCAAAGGTCAGGAGGCAGATCTTACTTTTCTCGTTTCTAGCAGTCACACAAAGTCATGGCCAATATAGTGAATGAATATTTATTCTCAGTGTCTCCATATATTAATTCATAGAATAGTACTTTTATCTTTTCATCTCTGTAAACAATAGTTCATAGATGTGAACTTATCTATGCAACAACTAATCCATATTACTTTGATATATAAATTAACATTTTAATTATTCACTGACACAGAAATAGCCTAATTAGTTAAACCTCAGGCTCTCAGAGCTTCATGGCAATGGCTTGCCTTTGTATTTCCTGTGCCCAGCACAGTGAAAAAAATAGTATCAATATATTTCATTTAAAAATTGGATGAGGGGCGCCTGGGTGGCTCAGTTGGTTAAGCGACTGCCTTCGGCTCAGGTCATGATCCTGGAGTCCCGGGATCGAGTCCCGCATCGGGCTCCCTGCTCGGCAGGGAGCCTGCTTCTCCCTCTGACCCTCCCCCCTCTCATGTGCTTTCTGTCTCTCTCATTCTCTCTGTCTCAGATAAATAAATAAAATCTAAAAAAAAAAAAAAAAAAGAAGGGACCCACTCTCAAAAAAAAAAAAAATGAAGTTATTATACCATAACAATGTAAGACAGTAAGTTATTGTACCTACCATAAGTACCTTTTTGCTTTAATATAGTGTCATAAATATAACAATAAAATTGGAGTGTTAATTTTTACTTATTTTGAGCTATATTAAGCAATATATTTTACAAACAATATGTACTTGTGAAATTTTGGGGTTTTTTTCCAGATAAAAATTGAGATCTCTTTCTGACTGCTCCCTCCCTCAACTATGCATATAAAATAGTCAAGTTAAGAGTGAATGTTCCAGTATCCTAAAATTATCGTATTACACTCTTGGTTTTTCGCTGAGATATACTAATTGGTAACAAGTGGACCAATGTATAGATTTTATTTAATTTTGGAAACTGACAAAACTCTTATGATTTTGGAAAATGTTATCTCAGCTATTTCCTGTCATACTTAATGGCTACTAATTATTTTCACTTGCATTCACAAAATAAACATTATCTAAGTATTCTTTAAATCCACAGGGAGTGTGGAAGGAAATTTGCAGTTTTGGGTGTAAGTTTTAGCTAAGATTCTCATCAATGGACACTTCCATACTTGCAGAGATTAACGAATCTAAGTCAGAATTTTATGCAAGATATGTAAGAGAGACCTCTTTACCAAACAGATTCAATTTTTAAATAGTACCATAATTTAGCTCTCTCTTCTATCTCTATTTTTCTTTCATTTTGGTATCTGTATAGCTGCTTAGCTACTGCGTCATATTTAAAAGTAAATTTCAGTTATCTAAACTATCAACTTTTAGAATAACATATTGGTCTCTGCACATTTTAATTCTCTATACACTTAATTTCTATTATCTTTAGCAATATTAAGGTATCATCTGTCAGCAACACAAGGAACAGATTTCTGCCTTTTAAAGTAAAAATTAAAGTGATATTAAGATATAATTCAACTCAAATTTATTAGTTTTTGATAATTCCTATCTGGAATACATAAATGTATTTCTTAGTACACAAAATATCTTTATTAACTTGCTTAAATATACCTATTAATAATCATCATAGGTAGGCAAATTTCAATATATTGATTTTTTTAATTGTGGGTAAATGTTTTTCCTTATTCTATATACTACACTTTATGTACTAAGAATGTATTTCTCATTGCAATACTCATGTACCACAAAATAAGTATCATAATACAGTATAGCCAACCTGAAAGAAAATATAATTATCCTACTGTTATTTTTAATTTAACATAAGTTATATATATATTTACATATATGTTTACTTTTTATCAGCTCCAGATATTCACAAATATACCTAACATTATAAGACAAAAACAACATTAATTATCTCCACCTCCTGAACATCCAGTTTTTAGGAGTTGTTATCTTATATCTCCTATGATCAGAAAGTAAGTATGACTTTTACACCTGAAGTTATGAAATGAAATAGGAGGAAGAGCGATGACTTCTCATTTATATCCAAGTACAGGTCATCAAACAGGCCAACAGCTAGAGGACTCAGCAGTATCCTAGGAAAGTAGCTGAATGTATTTTTCAGGACATGGACTGAAAATACACACTTTAACCTCAATTCTTACTACAAAGTTCAATTAAAAGGTATGCTTGCTGCTATTTCATACCTGAAACTTGCATCTTGAACACAAATTACAGGTTTTAATAATTAATCCACCTTAAATAAACACATCAAAATATGCCAGTCTAATATTCTTTGAACAAAAGCTCACTCCACATGTCAGTCCATGTAAAGCCATTACATAAGCGAAATATGTTTTGTATCATGAATATATTTTTAAGATGCACATTTATGTTTTCTCTTCATATAATTAAATGTATACCCATCATAAAACATTGGAAGATTCTTGTGAAACAATTTTACAAGTAAAATGCCTAAAAGTTTGATAGTATTTCTTTTCTCCCTTGTCTCTCCCTCATAATCTCATTTACTGTAAAATTTTTCATCTTATAAAAATCATCAATTAAAGATGATTCAAAGATACACAACATCAACAGAGCAGACTAAGTTTCTAAAGAACAGAGACTGTATGATAATCATCATTGTAGCCTCAGAACCTAGCATAATTCCTGAGATGCTTAATATGTGATTGTTGAGTGACTTAACTTTGAAATAAAATGTAATATTAGATGTTACTTTGAAATAAGTGGATGTAAATGTTCTATATTATGAGGTCTTATCATCAGTACTGCTATATACTATCACATAGCAAATGTGTTTTTAAAGTTTTTCTAATTGACTTAGTACCTAATTTTTTTTTTTTAAGATTTTATTTATTTATTCATGAGAGATAGAGAGAGAGAGAGGCAGAGGCAGAGGGAGAAGCAGGCTTCTCGCGGAGCAGGGAGCCCGATGCGGGACTCAATCCCAGGACCCTGGGATCATGACCTGAGCCGAAGGCAGACGCTTAACCGACTGAGCCACCCAGGCGTCCCGACTTAGTACCTAATTTTAAGGAAACAAATTTTTCTTGTCAGATCTGGAAAGAGACTGGAAACTTGTCATTGGATCGTATTTTCTGGGAGGGAAACTTCTCCTTGAACTCTTGTATATGGTAAGTACACTACCTATCAAATAGTAGACCTTCAATAAATAGCTGTTTAAAGAGTAGATGTTTCCATTCGGTTTTAGAATATCTACCATTGAAAACTGAAGTTGTATATTCCATAAAAAGTCAAAATGTTTATAGAATGGAAATAATTTAAAAAATAGCATTTTTCAGAACATTCTAAGCACTAAAGTAAAATGTAAGATTTACTATTTTGAATGTATATTTAAGAATATTTGGAAATGCTTAAATGAGCCTCTCTAGAGTATGAATTGTCCAAATATACACTAAGTATATATGACTGTTAAGTTGGACTTTTTATGCTTCTATATATTTAATAATGGCACTCATATAATATTATTAAAAGACAACTCGAAGTAATGAATAATTGACTAGTCAGGGAAATCGTTTAAATGACATGAAATTCACTATTATTGAGTGGAAAGCCTGTTTCTCCCTGCCCCCAAGAATATCATATAACCTAAAATCTCATTTTCTGTGTCTCTTAGAAACTTTCTGAACATTGGTTTCCCTTCATTTTAACAAAATGCAAAGAAAAAAAGACTAATGGAAAATATCTGAAACACACCTATTTTATATCTAGTATAACTTAGATTTTTTGTTTTCAGTACCAATAATCTGATCCTAACAGAGATGAATAAACCTGGTACATAAGCCAAACTTCTAAATATTGCTCTTTTTAGCTGAAAACTAGATTCTGTTGGATTACTGTACTGCTTTGTGAAGATGTCCCCACTCACCTGTGCCATTTTCCTGACAAAAAAATAACTGTATATGGAAAGTTATGTCAGAAATGCATTAACAAATGGCATTTGATCCAATATGAATGTACATTATGTACAACCACTTGAAATAGCAAAACTGTACTATTAAGATTGTATTTCAAATCGCAGTTTGAGCTAAATAAAGTAGAAAATGGGTATTTCACCCCATCCCTCATATCCCATGTCAATTATGAGTATTTATATATAGCAAGGTAATTTTTACGGGGAGTAATGAAAAATCTGTTTGGGCCCCATGGGGAAAAAATGATATAAATGTTGAATATCTACATTTACTTATCTGTAAAGATAAGATGGTCCCATAAATTCTACTTCCCAAATGTACCTCAAATCCGTCTTTTTTCCTCCATCCCTGCTACCACCACTCTAGGCCAGGCCACCATAACCCCTCTCCTGAACAACTACAATAGACTCCTAATTCTACTCTTGCCATCTTCCAATTATTTCTTTGCTCACTAGCCATAATGCTCTTAAAATGAAAATTTGTGAAAATCTCTCAACGGTTTCCCATTTAACCTAGAATAATATTAAAATACAACTCCTTACCAGGACTCCTTTTCTTTTCTGTGGGATCTAGTTCCTAACCATCTTTCAAACCTTATATTGTGCTACTCTCTTCCATGGTCAATAAGCTCCTGTCACACTGAACACACATTTCTTCAAATGTGTCAAGCTCACTTCCCTTCAAGATCACTGCCCGGGCAGTTCTCCATACCTAGAATGCAATTCTTTCCAGTCTATACGATTAGCTTTCTCCTCCCTAGAATGTGACTCAAATATCCCTTCCCACTCTAATAAAATTACAAATTGATCAAAATGCTATAGACCCAGTACATCAAATATGTTGCACACATTAAATATGCATTATTTTTTATTTAAATAAGAACATGATAGATGTATAAACAATTTAATCCTTATGTATAAGTTTAGTTTGATTATAATTGACTATACTTTGGGCAGTTAACCCATTTTGATTACTTAACTATATGTATTGATCTCCACCATATTTACACTCCCCAAAAAGTGTTGAGTCAAAGACAAGGAAGAAACTTCTATTACTGCTAGAGTCTGGTTGATGTACAGTATAAAATACAATCTATTCTTTCACCATTTTGGACAAAGGCAGTATGCAGTCAGAAGTACTCAGGTGTGTGAAGAAAGAGAGAGACTGATTGAAACGTGGTGCCTACAATGGGGAAAAAATATTGGGAGAAGGAAATACAAGAAATCTCTAATGCCTTTTGTACTAGTTTATACTGGCAATGATGAGTGAAGAAACAAAGGGATTTCTACTCTAATATTTTTCTTAACATTTAATTTTGTAACAGAAATTTGCATTAGCAAATTCATAAAGTTTGAAAATATAAAAATTAAAATATAAAAAATTAAAAGATGTAAACATTAATTTTGTCTTATACCTTAGATATATAAATATATATATTTATATAAACTATAGATATATATTTTTCTTCTTAAGAAAATCCAAATGAAACCACTTTATTCATGTTACTTCTGGTCTGAAGAAGAGACTCTTAAAGAACACTGTATAGTTTTTGCACATGAAAAAGTTTTTAGATATAGTTTTATACCAAACCCAGAGCAAGCAATACTGACATGAACAATATATATCAATGACATTTTGTCTTTCTACTTGGAGTACTAATCATAACGACTAATTATACAATGACTTATTCTAATTTGTAAATATATGATAAAATTACATTGTAGGTTATTTTTATACTTGCAGTTAATTAGGAAAGCATGTGATTACAATCTCTTGCATCTTTACAACTATGAAGAGTTTATCCCTAAAAATTTTATCTAGGTGAAAGTTCTTTTAGAAATATACTTTGTAAATCATCCAGTTTCTCTCATTTAACAAAGTTTTTAATATTTTCAGTAAAGTTTACTCAAACTTTCTGAAAAATTTTCAATTCGTCCCTTTCTATATATATAAGAACAATACTTAGTTTTATAGTTCGTGAACGATACTTGCAGAAGTTCAACTAATTTCAGACTATGAATTTTATTAAGCAGATATTTCTCTGCTCAGGTATGCTCACCTGTATTCACATACAACTCAGTAGATTTTACATTCAATTCATTCAAATTAATAAATTCAATGAAACTAACAAGTCAGACTATTGTTTTGCTTGTTTAATTTGTCCTGAGTTCCCTGGGAAAAAAACAAAAGATCAATTCACACAATGTTGGTAGTAAAATAAGTTCACTAGACTCTTGTATGCAAACTATATTTTGCTTGAATGAATTATTTTAGTATCTGATTATTTTTGGAAACATGACCTGAAGAAATAAATCAACTCTTTTAGGCTATACAGTACTATTTGCTAAAGCAGAGTAATCTTTGAATAAATGGACCCCTGGTGGCTACTAACCACTGTAATTGATATACATGGTTACTTACATATGAAATAAAATAATGCTTTATATTCACCTAAATGTCCAGTACAGAAATAAAAGCTTATGTAGAGAAAAGGTAAAATCTGTTATTTTCAAATAAAAATTGGCAACACCTAATAAATATTGTGGTTTTAAATAGAGGAAAAATTAATGGAATAAGAGAAATTTGAACACAAATCATGTTTTCACTTACTTAATCAGATGAAGTGATCTAGGAAGCAACTCTACTTTCTGATCGATTCAAGGAGGTTTAGGTAATAGGAAGAGAGAGTCAAATTGATTTATTTTGTCTTTATAGTGCAGAGCTTCAGAGCCAGTTAAAGGACAAGAGATGCTTCCTATAGTCAACTTACTCTCAATACCTTGTTAGGCACCATGTTAAAAATGAGGTAGTTCACTTTTTTGTCATTATCATCATTTTACCCTGGCTAAGTATGGAAAAATAGGAAAGGAGAAGAAGGTGAATCTACTCATTTCAATCATGATGGATTTTATATAATTTGGTAAAAACAGATAAATAACATTAAAAAATTTACTTTTTGAATATCCTTAATCAGAACACAAGTTATATAAAAATGAAATTTTGCCCTCTAACAAATTTAAAAAATAAAACAAATTCCATTAACTCTTAAGACAAGTTACTAGGAAAACAAATGCTATCTCCTTAAAATTAAATAATCATATTACTAATATTTACTATCATGTGTATAACAAATCTAATTTATATTTTTATATTGTATATACACTGCAATGACCCATGTTTTCAATGTTTAAAAATTGGTAAGATATGTTTTGATTCATTTATGAAACTACAAATTAAAAAAATCTCCAAAATGTTAATAATAATGTTCTGAAGTTTGACATTTTATTAATCATTAGTATGATGACTTCAGTATTCAAAAGTTATCTCAAAATAACATAAGGCATAATTTCTAATCATTATGAGTTTAGGCTGTATAAAGCATTTTATAAGCCATCATTTGTGTCTGATAAAAATATGAGCATATTTTCTCTATAATCTTATGTTGAAGAACTCCTAAATTTTACCCAACTTAGCCTTTAGGTACTATATTAGTCAAGTGTGATCTTATGAATAGCCTGTGTTTCTATTATAATAATGAAAATTCAGAGTTTTAGTAGTCTATCTCTAATGATCCTACTTAATGGATGGGTAAACTGAGTAATATTCATTCACAAACATTAAGCTAATTGATGAAAACATACACAAATTATATATAGTTGGTAAATATTTTAGGTAAGATGTCTTTAAAAACTATGGGAAAGTCATTACAATAAACAAAAAATAGTGCAAAAGAATAACAACTCCTCTATGCCCTTAAATTTTTTTTTAAAAGATTTTATTTATTTATTTGAGAGAGGGAGAATGAGAGAGAGTACATGAGAGGAGGGAGGGTCAGAGGGAGAAGCAGGCTCCTCGCTGAGCAGGGAGCCCGATGCGGGACTCGATCCCGGGACTCCAGGATCATGACCTGAGCTGAAGGCAGTTGCTTAACCAACTGAGCCACCCAGGCGCCCATCTGTGCCCTTAAATTTAATATGAATATGTGAAAGGTCATACTTTAACACTTGACACATTTTAGTAGAATGGCACTTTAGTTGTTTGGAGATTGTGATATGTGTTTTATTTATGTTAGTTTCCCCAGGGCCTAGAATGGTAACTGGTGTATCATAGACACTTAATGAGAAACTAAATTTTGATTTAGGGAAATTATTGCATGGAAATAACTGTTAAAGATTTCTAGTAAACGACTCTCTTTTTAGTGTGGCTACTAAAGAGATGTATATTAACATACTAAATACTAACATATAGTACAATATAAATGTCTGACTTTCTGAGTACTAAAAATTGTTTTTATCTCCCTGCAAAAAAATGTTCAAGTAAACAATTTCATGTTATTTTTTACAATCTTCTATTTTCACAGAGATATATTAAGTAACTACCCCTTCAATATGTAATGCTAATAGCCCTTCAAAACAAATGAGGAATATGTGTGTGGAGGTACACACCACCATAGGCAAGTATGGCACTATAGGTGGCATTATTTGATATATTTTCAAAGACATGACAGTTATGCATGGTTTCCAAATTTACATATGCATTTGTGATTGCAATCTGGCAAGTAAAAAAAAAAAAAAACAGAAATAATTAGGAAAACGTCAAAAGTACCAGCTGTATAAATAAGAACTGAATATTGACTCTGAGTATCTTTCCAAGTAAAATAAAACAGTCACATGTTTATGACAAAGAAGAAAGCTGTGTTGTTTTACTTGCCTTCTCATTTAACCTTCTCATCCTCACAAAGCAAGTGCACACTTTCATGTCATCTGACCTCCATTTTTATATCTGCAAACTATTTCGAGGACTTATATGTTAAATGGTAACTATAACTGAAGTTTTGTATTTGAGGTCTTTAGAAAAGGGTGACATAACAGGTGACATATTGATGGTCATCACAGCGCCAATGAGAGCATCCGGCCAGGTACATGCTGGAAAACTTTTATGGTTGTTCACAGTTTAGTTCAAGGGATTAGATTATGCAGGTGATATTTTTATAGATCCTTAAATATTCATAGCAGAAATCCAGTGAGATATGCCTCGTAAAGATTGTTGAATAGAAGGAAAGAAAATGTTCAAGAATTCCCAGCGCTTTCCATTCGGTAAACCTTTCACTTTTCACATACTATTCAGTTTCACTTTACCACTTTACCTACTGAAAGTCTTGCTAAAAAATCTGTCAGTGACTCGACTTTATGAATAGGATATTCACAACTTGGAAATTGACACTTAATGTTTGTCTCCCCGCGCCCCACCCCCACCTCTGCCATCTCAATAAAGAAACCACAAAAATCTGGGCATCTGGTCCAGGAATAATTTCGAACAAGTCTACATTCCGTCTGGATTGGGGTAAGGGGGCTGAGGCTGGGCGAGGGCAGCTTAGCTACCACACGCAAAAGCCTGGTATCTGGTCAAAGAGTACAGCGGGAGCTATCTGCTTTCACGAAGGCAAGTGAGAACCTGCATGTTACCGTGCTGTGAGCAACCGCCAAGAGCCCGAAGTCCACTAAACCTGTGCCACGGAGCGTGACCTCCTGTGGAGACAGCGCTGCGGGGAGCGGTCCCGCGGCCGCCAGCGGTGGGACCCAACTGCTGCCGATGCCCACGCATCCGTTTAAAGACATTCGGGAGCAAAAAGGACCGCAACTCCTGAGGTCGCCAGTCCAGGCGCTCTGGTAAGGGGACATCCTCGACCTCTCGTGTGGTGAGCCCAGAGAAGCCTACCCCGGGACGAAGTTACCTGCAGGAGGCGACCAATGCACCGGTCCTCAGAGCACCCGCCTCCTCCCGCCCCCTCCCCCTTCTCCGCCCTGTCCCTTACCTTGGTTGTTGGAGACGTGACTGCAGTCGCCTGGCCAAGCTGTCAGCAAAGGCAAGAAGAAACCAAATTGCAAAAGAAATTCCCGGACTTCGCAGCCCCCCATGACTCTCCCTGGCTCTCTTCTTCTCCCACTTAAAGAGAACTGACAGCAGCGGGGCCAAGTGTTCTGCGTAGGGTAGGGGTCCCGGTCTACGTCTTCTTCCTCCTCCTCTTCCTCCTCCACCCGGCCCGCAGGAGGTGTCCCGGGGCGCCCCCCGCGTGAGGCCCCGGGGGCAGGGCACGAAGGTCCAGGCTGCCCAGGTGCAGGCGCAGCTGCTTCGGAGGAGGACGCTGCCTGCGGCGCCAGGGAGCTCCTGGCGGCTGTAAGCGAGCGGAATTGCATCCACCACCGTGTCCCGCTCGCGCGAGGACTATTCACTTGGGCCCGGGAGAGCGCGCGCGCAGGAGCGAGCTCGGGCTGTGGTTTGGGGGAGGGGAGCAAGGGGGCGGGGGAGGGCGCCTCACGCGGGGAATAGGAGGAGGGACGACCAGGTGCGGCGGGCAGTTCAGGCGGCCCGAGCGCCTCTCCGGACTGAAGTGGGCACTTGCAGAGCCAAAAGGAGAGGCACAGCAGCTGTGAAGGCTCGGCGGGGCCGTGAGTGGCCCGAACGAGCTACTACAGGCTGCGCCCCCAGCCACTCGCCTAGGTGGCGACGGCAGCGGTTTGCACAGCGGACACTTCCAACTCCGCCGCGTGGGCGATGCGCCTGGGCCTTGGCAGCCGCTTTCTGAGCATCTCCGAGGCCGGACTTAGTCCCCCAAACACTTTGCTTCCCATTTCCCGGCAGCAGCGCCGAGCGCCTTAGGGCGAGTCAGCTCCTGACACCGCTTCCCCCTGACTTCTTATTTCCACCGCTGGAGGGGGTGAGTGCTGTGGGCAAGCGCTCCCAGTCTGGGGCGAGCCTGGCGGCGGCTGCCAACCTAACCACTCCCCAGTTCGGAACGCCCAAACTTGCCCACTAGGGCGAGCGCCTCAACTTTGTGGCTGCCTCCGCTGCTTCGAGTCCTAGTAAGCCAAAAAGAAAGAGCAAGCAGCTGAGGAGAGTCACATCAGGCTGGAGACCGGCGGGTGCCCGGCGCTGGGGCTCACTGAGGTCTTCGCGTCGCCGCGCGGCGGTGACTTCGCGGTGGAGGTCACGAGCATTGTCGCAGTCGTGGGCGCTGGGATTCCGGGGGCCCGGAGCGCCCCTGGCGTGCCCCCGGCGTGGCGGCGTCGGACCGTGCGCTCCAAGCAGCCCAAGGGCTGAGCGGCGCGCGGCAACATCCACGGCTGCGCCGAGTGCGCGGCGAACGGACTGCTTTCCCCACGCAAGCCGCCCCCTCGCGGCACCTACTCCCTCCCAGCGCTCGGGTCGGTGGGAAACCGCAGACTCAATGACTGCTTGGTGGGATCACGCGGCTCTCCGAGCAGGGCGGGGGCAACACGCAGTGCTAACGGAGAGCGGTCTCGCGTCCGTGGCCCTCACGCCCTCGCCCCGCGGCCGAGGCGGGCGCAGAGGGCAGGGCCGGGACCGCCAGCTCTCCTGAGCTCCGCCAAGCCTTGCGCTCGGCCCGCCTGGCAGCGGCGACTCGGATGCTGCCAGTTCGGCGCTAGAGGGGGTTAGTCGACAACAAAAATGCCTCCACTGCTTGCAGGTGGAGGCGACTCCTCACACAAGGAAGGAAAAAGGAAGGAGGAATGCTCTCAGACTAAACTTAATGCGTTTTTTTAGGGCGGCGCCAAGCAACCCGTATCTCTAGTGTTGGGGTTCTGTAATAGTTTATTCGCTGTTATTATTATTAGCATCATCATCATTTTCTTTCTGTCACAGTCGAGTGAGGTTGAAAAGCCCACCTCAAAACTCAGAATATTTTGAAGAAATATTTATGGCAATGGAGAAAGCTGAACCGAGAAGAGAAAGGAGCGGTATTATAAAGGGTAGAACGATATTTTCTAAGTGGGCAGAGGGCAATGGGAGGGAAATGGCACAGTGGCAAGTGTTGGGGAAATAGTAGATCAAGGAGCAAAGGGACAGCGTTCGATGCTTACAGAATTCTGCAAGAGGAAGGATCCTCCCATTCGATGTGTTTCCACGCTGCGATGTTTGTGTCATATATGGTGGTTGAAGTTCAGTTATTGGCTTAAAATCAACTGGAAGCGGAGAGAGAAGGACAGCGAAAAGAGGCCCCACGTCTAATTCAGCTGCGTGGATAAAAACGTGAAATGCAAGTGATTTTGAGAATGTAAGGAAGGTTTCCGATTGGTGACTGTACTTTCACTCTCCTTAGGAATTCAAGCACTGCTTCTCTCTTTTTTTTTTTTTAAGATTTTTATTTATTTATTGACAGAGACACAGCGAGAGAGGGAAACCAAGCAGGGGGAGTGGGAGAGGGAGAAGCAGGCCTCCCGCAGGACAGGGACCTCGATGTGGGGCTCGATCTCAGGACCCTGGGATCGCTTAACGACTGAGCCACCCAGGCGCCCCAAACACTGTTTCTCTTTAAAGGTGTCCACGCCAATTTAAATGTATGCAAATCACTTCTGAAAAGATAACCAAGTATGGAGTTTATATATTGGTACTTGGAGTAAAATTTGATTTTACTACTGATTTTACCACTCTTACTGATATTGACTGACCACATGGGTATTTGCAGACTCAGTTTATAATTTGCAAACTGTAAAATTAAAAGGCTGCATTATAAAATAAGTTGTTATGTCTAAATAAATGTTCTTAAAAGTGTTAATGATTCATTATACTGATATTTTGTGCGAACAATCTTTTATTTACTGTCAAAGAATATATTTCCATGACCTTTTTAAAGTTAGATCCCAATTTTTAAACTGGATTTCTCTTTACCCCTACCTACAATTCATCTATAATTCACAACTTTTGTTTGTTTAAATAAGTGATAGTGAAGCATGACATAATATATTACTTACCTGGTCAGGTAATTGATAGTCATATTCTGGTTTTGGTTTTTAAGAAAAAAATTACAAGACTTTTATCAATATTAAAATAAAAATATGTTTATATATTTAGATATTGTCAATTGCATGTCTAGAAGATCATTATCTTAAGTAAAAACTCATCTCAAAGGACATGAATGAAAATGTAATTATCATGACCTTTGACTATATTGAAATTTCAGAAGAATAACCGTAACTATTTGACCATTGTGTTATTCATTATATGTACATATAAATATACATATTTATATATACATATATACACACACAATGTGTATATGGATATTCATTCTCAAATATTTGTTGAGCTCTTTTATGTACTCAGTTCTCCTCACTTAGAGAAGAGTTGATAATATAAGTAAAAATAATTTTTTAAAAGCTAACTTATTTAAAATATATTTGTGGTTATCCTATGTGAGGTAGAAGCAATTTCACTTAACAGAAATGTACTTCCTTTTTGATTTTCTAGCAGTGTTGATATATTTGCTGAAATGTGACAGTTTCAAAATTATAAGCCACTCAGTGAACCAGATGCAATATTCATGTAGATTTATCTGCACTTGTCTGTTTGAATCATACCCATATTCAGAAAAGCATTCATGTCTCATTTTTCAGTACTATATATTCAGAATTCTTTTGTATTCTCTCAGACTGCTGTTCTTCATGATATATGGTATATATACCTGGTCTGGATTCAGGTAAGAATGATTAAATTTTCATTAAATAAAGATTATATGAGGTAAAGGGGATTAAGAGGTACAAACTTCCAGTTATAAAATAAATAAATCACAGGAATGAAAAGTACAGCATAGGGAATATAGTCAATAGTATTGTAATAACTTTGTATGATGATGGATGGTAACTACACTCATCGTGGTGAGCATTTCATAATGTATATAAAATGTTGACTCACGCTGTTGTACACTTAATGTATATTAATCAGAGTTCAATTAAAAATATATATATAATGCTAAAACTAGTCTAAGCTTTCATTTATAGTAGAAATAATAGTATTCATAAATACTATTTGCTTTTTAAAATGATGAAAGAAAAGACTCAACCTGCGATTAATCCCTTTGAGAAAAAAAAGAAGGATTATAATGTTTAATACTCAGCATGTTTCAAGGCTTGAGAAAGTCTTAGGTATTTTATTCTGGTAGAAGAGTAAATTAATTCATTTATATCTGTAATTTGCATTTTCTAAGGTCAAGGTAGAAGCAACATAAATAAAAAGTGTTGATTCTCAGATATGTCAAAATATCAGGTCTTAAAATATTAATTTAGTACTTTGAATAGATATGTCTTTTTTCTTAATATAAAATTTAGAGACATGCTGCAAACTATTATTGCTGTCATGTCATCAACTTTAAAGTATAAATTCATTAAAAACTTAAATTTTATATTTTACTATGTGGGCCACTAAAATAAAAAAAAAAATCCACAAAGTCAAATATAGTTAATTTGAGGCCCTTTGCTTTAAGAAAATATGTAATCAGAAGGAAAACACACTTCAGAAATTTTTCTTTGATATTAGGAGGTAGTTAATATTTTTCTGCAAGACGATATGCAAAACAGTGCTAGGTATTTTACTTTATTGTTAGAATATCCAGTCTTAAAAACTTCACAGAAAAAAAGAATCAACTTGAGGGTCGATAAACATGATGGCTTATTCTGCTGTGATATTGCATTTATTTTTGTGTTATATGACACTTTATAATAAAAGAAAATATATATACAAATATATATACATCATATACATATTAAATATATATTAAAAAATGTGTGTGTATTTGTAATTCAATGAAAACGTTCTCTCTAATAGTTTTCTAATTCAGTAACATTTACCAAGTGAGATTTCCACGTGTATCTGTGCTAAGCATTATGGGGAAGGTACAAAGATTACTTGGATTTAGTTCCTAACTATCAGAAGTTTATATTATATTGAAGTCACAGACATATGAATTTTTCTAATACAAAGCATTCTGTTATCCCATAGTGGAGTTTCAAATTATTATAGTTAAGTAAGAGGAAAGGAACCATACCCTCACCCTTTAAGACATGAATCTCTACCATTACTACTTTTGCTTAAACTTTTGGTAATGATTGGTTCATCCTATGAAAGCTAACTCAAGAACTTTTACTACTGTCAAATATAGTACTAAAGGTTATGTCAAATGGCCAAATGAATCAACCAGATTAAACTTACTTGCCTTTTTAATGAGGTTTACTTAATAGTCTGTGTGGCATCAAGTATTCACAAAAATTAATTTTAGCTAAATTGTGTAGAGAATTTTTTTAAATTATATATTTAATTTATTTCAGTTTTATTAATAACACTTTAATTCATCTTTCATGCCCAGTTGATTGAAAAACTTTGTTTTTATTGAATAATAATAAGTAACATTAAAGAGCATATTCTAAATATCAAAAAGAGAACAACTAATTATAGAAGTAAAACTACCTGTAAAAAATCTTTATATATTGAAATATACCTATTTCCATCGTAACAAATAAAATAACAATATCACAGGAATACTGTTATTAATTTCTATTCAGGTATTCAAATTAGTCTATCAAAATAAATGTAGTCTATTTTGTCTTGTATTATACATGCATTAAGACACTTCATGCCCTGCTTCAGGAAAAGACAAAGCTAGGTTTTGCAATACAAATTCTTGGGTATGTCAAACAGTTAAATGTTAAATTTATTAATAATATTATCCATGTTAATAATCATTATCAGCCTAACATTTTAATTATCTTGATACAAATAATGCAAAACATGTTTCTTACTACAAATTAGAGGTAGATTGAAAGTGTCAGATGAAAAGAAGTGATTAATGCATCTCAAACTGGATTTTGTAAGTAAAGTTCTTTTTATAAAAATGTTTCTTATAATATTTCAGTTTAGTTTGAAGGCAGATACCATGTTTGCATTTTTGAAATTCTGTATTTTTTGGTGTATATTAAACTTGATAAAAAAATACAATAACAATTCTTGAATGATGTCTCATATCTCCAAGTGACCTATAACAACCCAATGAAAACTTAACATGCCTAATATTTACCTTTTATGTCAGGAGTTCCACATCATTTTAATCATAGTGTGTTTCTTTACTATGGCTGTTAAAATGTTTACATGGACTATAAACATTTCTCAGTATCATTTTATAATTATTTTATGGTTAAAAATTATGTAACTCATTTATACCAATCATTTGACAATGTATGGTTCTTCATATTTTTGCCTAAGTTCGATCACATACACAACCTTCCCAAGAACCTCAAGAAATTTTTAGAGCAGAGAATGTTTCCTTCACATCTCTACAAAAAAATAAATAAAAATAAATAACTGTTTAAATATTAATTATATTTTTTAGTCAAATTTACCATCTTTATTAATTTTTTTTTTAAGATTTTATTTATTTGACAGAGAGAGACACAGCGAGAGAGGGAACACAAGCAGGGGGAGTGGGAGAGGGAGAAGCAGGCTTCCCGCAGAGCAGGGAGCCCGATGCGGGGCTCAATCCCAGGACCCTGGGATCATGACCTGAGCCGAGGGCAGACACTTAACGACTGAGCCACCCAGGCGCCCCTTATTAATCTTTTTATAAAAGATAATTGAAATCTTACATATTTCAACTATAAAAAAGTACCTACTTGCCCTTTTTCTGTTTGTTAAAGATCATTAAATACTTGAGTCATTATAACTTTATAACTTACGTGTGAATAATATATATTACATGTCTGAAGTGCCCATTCTGAGTTGTTATGAAAATGGACTTGTGGTACTCAGGAAATAAGCCCCAATATAAAGTCCATGTGAGACTTCCTCTGCCATCCCACTGTTAAATTTTATTCATGGTCCGTAGTGTTAGAAGTATACTGATGTTCATAGTATTTGGAATTTGATTGTAATATCTTTGCTATTTTTAGAGGTAAAAATAAAATTCTATATATTGATGAAAAGCAAACATAAACACTAGGATGATTTTGATTATTATTAATATATATTCAAAGACTATTCTTGATTTATTTTTCCCTGATTTATTTTGCATCATGGTTTAAAATATATAAGAAATTGGAAGTATATTCATGCTTATTTTTGAGTATTTTTAATCCAATGAAAAAAATTAAGTTTCTTGTTCATTGAGAGTATGTACAATTTTCAAATAAGATATTAAGGTCATATGTGATTTATCCAAAACAAATGCTATATTAATGCTGCCTAATAGAACTTAGTGCAATATTAGAGATATTATATATCTGTGTTGTTCAATACAGTAGCCACTAGCCACAGCCACATAGAGCTTTTCAGTGTTTGAATGTAGTCTAGCATGACTGAGGAAATGAATTTTTAGTTTTTCTTAACTTTTATAAATTTAAAATTAAATATCCATGTGTCCCACATTGGATAGCACATAGTTTATACCTATGAATATAGATATAATTTTATTCTCTCTATGTATAGTTTTGTTTTCAATACTTCCATGTTTATGATTGGGGAAAATAAGAAAGAGATTTGAAAACCATGTAAACATTGAATGTGCACAGTATACCTTTTTACAAGAACAGCCTATTCTTCCTACAGCAATTCTGTCACACACAGTCACGTTTATCATGAACAAAAATGAAGCACACTTTGAACAATAACTCTGCTGGTACATGTGTTTATACTGTCTTCAAAGCTAGCCTGACATGATGTGCTGTTTTTATATTACATTGAGTTGGTCAGAAGACATTAAAAATAGTCACCCTGATAGAAATCCATAATATTTAAAATTATTTCAATTCTGAATAGAATTACTTGCCCAGTGTGCCTAATCTTGGATGCTATAATTTTAAAAATGGCTCAGAAGCTGCCATCAACCCCGCTATGCCTACTGTGACAGTTACACGGCCAGGGTTTCACAAAATTACAGTGACTGGAGAGTCTCAATAACAGTAGTGAGGGTTCCAAAACTAATAACCTTACCCAGAGATTTGTTAAAGAAGCAGCAAGATTTTTGCCTTTAGATTCTATAACGTCTTTGTCTTTGTGTTTTGGCATTTTTTTTTCCCTCTTTGATTTTAGATTTGCATGTAAAAATATTGGCAGGATCCCATTTTCGTGTTAGTAGATTTTTTTTTAAATATGAGGATTCTTAGGGAAGCCTGAGAATCTGTTTACCACTGTTTCATGTATATCATATCCTGTTTGTCACTTGATGGTATCTTTCTATAACTTTGTCATAAGCACCAAAGCAAAAAAAAAAATCCAATAAAAATGTCATCTCCTAAAGAAATCTTGAAATATAATAAAAATATTAATTTTCCTGTTACTTAAAAAGCAGTTACATAGTATTTACTATATGCCAGATACTATCCAAGTACAAATAATAATTTCAGATATTAATTATAAATACTGATTATGAATAGGAATTCTATTAATCCTCAAAACAACACTCTGAAGTTGTTGCTTTTATTATCCTTATTTTATATGTTAGAAAGCTGAAGCACAGAACTTGCCCACAGTCACCTAGCCAGTAAGCGGTAAAGCAAGGATGTGAACCCAAGCAATCTGGCTCTGAAAGCTGTGACTTTCATTGCTGTGCTGCCTCTCTTGTATCCTTTCATGTTGACCCAAATATACACAAGCATGCACGTATTCATTTCCATATATCTGTGTATCTATCTTGTAAAATGTACCTAATTCTATAAAATTAAGCTCAGTTCGTGGAGTATTTTCAGTGAATCTTCTTCCCAATTTTGACCATTCCCAAATGACCTCATTCTTCTTTCTCATGGCCCAACATTTACACTTGGTGACTCTTGCTGGATAATTTTTCTTTTTTCTTGAAATCTTTCTCTTAAATGCCACCTGTCTCCCAGTGTTACTCATATTTATTCAACTATTATGTTTTGCATTCCATGAATGCATCTTTCTCTAGGCACTGAGTATTAAAGTGATGACCAAATGGACAAAAAAGTTTGCTCACACAGAACTTACATTCTAGGGTTAGTATGTACTAAGTGCTTATCATATGTCTCACACTGTTCTAAATACATTATACATGTTAGTCCATTAATATTCACAGTCCTATGAGGTAGGTACTTTTATTGTACCCATTTTACAAATGATGAAGCCAAAACAAAAAGATTACAAGCTAATAAGAGGCAGAGCAATAATTATTAACTTTTAAAGTAATTGCAATTTTAGCAAGAACATTAGCAGAGAGAAAAAATAGGTTTTGGCAATAATTCTGGAGTGAGATAACAGCGGTTTGTCTTAGAATGGTGACAGAGAAGAAGTGGATGGATTCCCCAAATACTTTGAAGATAGAAAGGATAGGACTTCCTAATGATTTGGATGGTGGTTCATGCTATCTCGTTAATGACTAGAAATGGCTGAAGTGCCTAATGAGACAGAAAACAAATTTACATTTTTAAAAGCCTATTCAAACCATAAACTGAGCTATTGAAGAAGACTTTGAAGCAATATTTCTAGCTTTTGAACTGTATATTTTCTTAAGTAATTTTGTCTTTTCTCAAATCATACCTAGAATTCTGTCCCCATTCTTCTTCCAAAAAATCAGATCAGGTCACTCCAAATCTTTAAATTTAAAATACAGCATTTATTCTATGATCTGAAACTACACACAAAGGCATAATGAAGTTAATTCAAGAATTAGAATACAGCATTTATTTTCATAAAAATTAGAAAAACTAACTTTGAACCTTACATAAATTAGTCATATGTCTTGTGATTCATCAAAACACATTCACCATCTATATTACTGTGTTTATCCTAGCCAGGCATCAACTCTCCTACTGAAAGAATTATCATTTCTAAAGCCAGATATGAGTTTATCATGTGTTTATCAACTAGTCAGGAACAGAGTAATCCATATTCAGTATACTTTAAATACTACCAAAAATGAGGAACTCAAATCCTCATTGAAAATATTCCCCAATTTTCAGCCAGAACGAACAAATAGGAGGATTATATTAAATGCCAATATTCTGTGTGAGGGTAAAGACTATTTCACAAATGTACTATATGTGACTGAGAAACTTTTTAAAAAAGAAAAACTCAAGGAGAAAGTACCTGAGTATTTTACCCTCTTGCCATTATAAAAATGGTTATGTGTTTATGCCAAAAATCAAAAGGACATTTGAGTCAATTGATACACTTTGTTGCAAATTTAGAACATATTTATCTTTTTAAGTTATCCTTTTAAATTTTAAAAGTAGCATAACAATATAATAGAATATGTGGAAATTGAAAAAAAAATAACACTCTTTTATTGTACTACCGTAATATAATTATTATTCTTGTTTTAGTATATTTCAAGTGTCTTAACCTTCCCCTTCCCAAATACATACTCTTACATGAATTCAAATTGATGTTGCATTTCAATTTCTCTGCTGGTTGCTTGATTTTAAAGGATTTAGGATTTATTTATATACAAATTGTCTTATGATGTGGATTACATAAAAGGATTTGAAAATAACTAGGAAAGAAAGGCATTGCTACATGAGATAGATGATGCAAATATTGTAAGCCAAGTAGGATTTTTGTAGTTTGCATGATTTTCAGGAAATATTCAATATTATTAACATATATAATATTGATGCGGAATTTCAAAGTGTTGAAATGAGGTGGGTTTTTTTAACATATAAAATTATTTTGTAATATTACCTGATGGGGGAAAAAACACAATGCTTTTCCTAAAGAAAGTCTTAATATGCTATAATGACAGTAATAAGATGAAGATTCCCTAAATTGTAAATTCTAGGCAAAAATGCAAAATAATTTAAAGGAATCTATTTCTTTTACCCTGTCTTTAAATATTTCCTTTGTGCACCATCCCTCCTTTCAGACACACAACTAATCTGATAACTCAATTTTTTTCTTTGTCTTTCAAAAAACAATGTAAAGGAATCTTTTTTGTGATATGTGAAATGGAAGCAATTGGAGCCATGCTGTTCTATTTTATCAACAGTCAACAATTCAACAATACCAGTACCAATGATATGCATTTGAGAATGTGAAGCTTGAAAGATAAACTATCCAGAGTTACACAGGTAATAAATAGTGGAGTATTTGCTCATATTCTTTGCTTTCTTTAAATCATCAGTAAGATTTTTATTTAGCACTGACCTGTTTGGATAGAAAAACAATTAAGTTGGACTTCTAAAAATATTTCAATCCTTTGTTTTAATATTTAAATTTAATCATAATATTTCCATTTCGCCTAAGATATTTTTTTCTGCAGTCCATCACCAATTTAGCTTATTTCTTTAGAAAGAGCATCTGAGATATAAGCTCAGACTATTTATGTTTTTTTTTAAATTATTATACTCTAAGTCAGAAAATTTCTATTTTTCTTACAGTTTGGCTGAGTGTATAATTCTAGGTCAAAAATCATTTCTTAGCAGAATTTTGAAATCATTCTCCATTGTCATCTATGATTGCTAATAAGATACTTGATGTTAGTGATTTTCATTTCAATGAATCTGACCTCCATTTTTCTCTCTTTCTGAAAACTGTAAGGATCCTCCAATTATATTTGGTGTGCTTAAATTCAAAATAGTCTATTTAGAGTTGGATTTTTATTCTTAATTGTTCTTCCTGCTCAGCTTTTATGAAATCTTTCAAAATAAAAAAAAAAAGTGGCACCTTAGGCATTTATCAAAACCCAAAGAACTGTAGAACAACAAAAAAGTGAACAAATATAAACTATGAGTTTTATTTAATAGTAATGCATCAATATTGGCTCATCAATTGTAATAAATGTATTATACTAATGCAAGATGTTAATAATAGGAGAAACTGTGTGTCAGAGGAGGGGAATAAGTGGGAATGCTCTGTACTTTCTGCACAACTTTTCTGTAAACTTTAAACTACTCTAAAAAATAAAGTCTATTTTTAAAAATAACATCTGTATTTGTCTTTGGGAAATACTATATCATTATTTATATTCAGACACACTTTTATTTGTTTTCTATCTTTGGTATATTGTTATATAGATTTTAGACTTCCTGGTTTGCTTTTTTTACATCTATTAATTTTTCTTTCATATTCTCCAATCCTTTTTATACTTGGCCAAATTTTGGAGAAATTATTGGCTGTACTTCATATTAGTTGAAAATTTTAATATTATTATTTTTAATTCCCAAAACTCTTTCTGAAAATCTGATTACTCTCTTTTAATAAAAGTTCAGTTTCGTTGTTTTTGGTTTATACAGTAATATTTTCTTTGATATTGATAAGTGATCTATGAATCAGACTTCTGGTTTCAAATGACAGAAACCTGTTTCCAAATGACTTAAGCAGAAAAGGAGAATAACGCTCATTGGCTTTTACTAGCTCAACTTTGTTCATATGGACAAATTTTAACAAATTACCATTGCCAGAGGGATTCAGAATTCTCACTGCTCAGAACTGGTTCACATTCCTAATACCAGGGAGTAAGTTAATCACTATGAGAACCATGCAAATTGAAAGCAATAGATGGGTGGTTCTCAAAGAAGAAGAAAAAATTGATGCTGGTCAGGCAAGAACAGTTCATTAGAAGAATAACTATTATACAATCTTAAATATCTCCATTTTCCAAGGTCAGCAGCTTTGTTTGCTTAATTAACTTACTCTTTTGGGGGGTACAGTTTAGAAGTGGAGATTCACTTTCTATAAAAGACTAGTTGGTAGCAACTTCTTTCTAGATATGTCTGCTGAGATAAGGGAAACAAAAGCAAAAACAAACTATTAGGACTCCATCAAAATAAAAACCTTCTGCACTGCAAAGGAAACAATCAATAAAACTAAAAGACAACTTACAGAATGGGAAAAAATATTTGCAAATGACTTATCTGATAAAGGGTTGGTATCCAAAATATATAAAGAACTTATCAAACCCAACACCCCAAAAAACAAATAATCCAATTAAAAAATGGGCAGAAGACGTGAACAGACATTTCTCCAAAGAAGATATCCAAATGGCCAATAGACACATAAAAAGATGCTCATCATCACTAATCATCGGAGAAATACAAATCAAAGCTACAATGAGGGATGCCGAGATGGCTCAGTCTGTTAAGTGTCTGCTTTCAGCTCAGGTCATGATCCCAGTGTCCTGGGATCAAGTGCCGTGTCAGGCTCCTTGCTGAGTGGGGAGCCTGCTTCCCTCTCTGCCTGCCCCTCCCCCCCCTGCTTGTGCTCACTCTCTCTTCTCTCTCTGACAAATAAATAAATAAAATCCTTAAAAAAAAACTACAATGAGATAGCACCTCGCATTTGTCAGAATGGCTAAAACCAACAACACAAGAAACAAAGGATGTTGGTGACGATGCGAGAAAGGGGAACTCTCCTGTACTGTTGGTGGGAATGCAAACTGGTATAGCCACTGTGGAGAACAGTTTAGAGGTTCCTCAAAAAGTTAAAAATAGAACTACCCTATGATCCAACAATTGCACTATTATATACTCAAACAATATGAAAATACTAATTCAAAAGGATACATGCACCTCAATGTTTATAGCAGCATTATCTACAATAGCCAAATTGTGGAAAGAGCTCAAGTGTCCATCGACTGGTGAATGGATAAAAAAGAGGTGGTATATACATACAATGGAACATTACTCAGCCATAAAAAAGAATGAAATCTTGCCATTTGCAATGACATGGAGCTAGAGACTATTATGCTAAGTGAAATAAGTCAGTCAGAGAAAGAAATATACCATATGATTTCACTCATATGTGGAATTTAAGAAACAAAACAAATGAACAAAGGGAAGGAAAGAAGAGAGATGCAAACCAAGAAATAGAACCTTAACTATAGGGGCGCCTGGGTGGCTCAGTCGTTAAGCGTCTGCCTTAGGCTCAGGTCATGATCCTGGGGTCCTGGGATCAAGCCCCACATCGGGCTCCCTGCTCGGCAGGAAGCCTGCTTCTCCTCCTCCACTCCCCCTGCTTGTGTTCCCTCTCTCGCTATCTCTCTCTGTCAAATAAATAAAATCTTAAAAAAAAAAAAAAAAGAATCTTAACTATAGAGAACAAACTGATGGTTACCAGAGGGGAGTGGGTGGGCAGGATGGGTTAAATAGGTAATAGGGATTAAGGGGTGCACTTGTTGTGATAAGCACCAGGTGCTGTATGGAAGTGGTGAATAACTATATTGTACACCTGAAACTAATATTATAGTGTATGTTAACCAGATGGAATTTAAATAAAAACTTTTTTAAAAGTCTGATTTTACTCTCATGCCATTTATATTTCTAAATGAAAGAATAATTAATAAAATTTGCTAGTGTGGATATCTGTTATATTAATTCTCTTGTAAATCAGGTTTCTCTATAGCATTAGAGGATTGACTGAAAGTTTACTTTGGGCAGGAAGCAGTCAGTCTACTTAGACTTTAATCCATCCTCATGCCAGAATAATAAACTCTTTACTCTGAGGAAAACAAAACCCATTTTAGGACCTTAATACCCTCCAGAAATTCAATTCTATTTCTTCAGAAGTGGGTCCCTGAGTTTGTCCTGGGACATATATTGCTATCGTTGGTCACTCTGTGGGCATGGTATAAAGCCTGTCTCTGGAGCCTCACTGGAAGAATATCTCTCATCTTTGCTCTAAACTTATATGGATACTTTATACTGTGTGTAACAAATGTTAAAATTGACATTTTGACAGTGAATAGATACCAAGATACAGCAAAGCCAGATTATTATGTGCATTTACAAAGGAACGTTACATGAACCCACTCCATGTCCCTTGTACCCACCTTCTAGAAAAAAAGATTAGGGTTTAGAGAAACCTCTGTGAAAACATCTGTTGTCTTATTGCAAAGATAGAATGGTGGTACAAGTTGAGAGAGATCCATCAGATCACTTCAAGTTCACAATATATATGCTGCACGTGGAAGACATCGAGGGCTGGTGCATAATTCACTCCTAGTATTCTACTTTTTCATTGCTTGTATCTTAGTGGCATAAAATAATCATTCTATTATACTCACGGACTCAGTGGGGCAGGATTTCAAAAAGGGCACAGCAGGGAACAGGGTTAGTCTCTGTTTCACAATGTCTAAGCCTCAGCAGAGGAGACTCAGTGGCTGTGGGTGACTCAGGCATCTTCCCTCACATGTCTGGCAGTTGATGCCAGCTGGTACCTCAGCTGGGACTGTTGATCAAAACTTCTACATTTGACCTCTCCACATGCTTCAGGCTTCCTCAGAGAATGTAGGCCCCACCTCTCGATGGAAGGAATCTGAATATAACATTGTAAGAAGAGCATGTGTGCTGGAAGATCTTGTAGTCATTTTGGAAAATATATCATGCCTGAGAAAGCCTAAGTAGTTTGTGAAAATAAGATAGGGGTGTCTCTAATGGGAGCAGCCTGAACCTCAATTTGTTGAGCAAGGAATGAATGGGACATATGAGAATGAATATTCAATCAGGTCATTTTGAATTCAGTCTTAGAGGGAGAGTAAAAGGCTGAAGAATGCCAGCAGTAAAAAACAGGACGTATGTAATCAAGGAAATGCAAATTAAAACAACAAGGAGATACCATTACACACCTGTCAGAATCACCAAAATCCAGAACACTGAAAACACCAAATGCCAGCGAGGATGTGGAACAACAGGAACAGGTGGTGGCAATGCAAAATGGTACACTTGGAAGACACACTTTGGTGGTTTCTTACAAAACTAAGCATACTCTTCAGATATGACCCAGCAATTGTGCTCCTTGGTATTTACCCAAAGTAGTTGAAAATTTATGTCCACACAAAAACCTGCACTCAGCTTATAGCAGCTTTATTCATAATTGCCAAAACTGAGAAGTAACCAAGATTTCCTTAAGTAGATGAATGAATAAATAAATTTTGGTATATCCAGACAATGGAATATTACCCAGCACTGAAAAGAAATGAGCTATCAAGCCATGAAAAGACGTGGACATGGGAGCCAATAGGAAAGGCTACAGACTGTATGATTCCAACTATATGACATTCTGGAAAAGGCAAAATGGTGGAGACAGTGAAAAGATCAGCAGTTGCCAGGGATTCCTGGGTGGGGAGGAATAAGTAGATGGGGCACGGAGAACTTTCAGAGCAGTGAAAATATTCTTTCTGATACTATCACGATGGATGCATAACATTATACATTTGCCCAAACTCACAGAATGTGCAACACCAAGAGTGAACCACAATGTAAATTATGGACTTTGGATGTCAATGTAGGTTCATTAATTACAACAAAGGTCAACGGGGGGAGGATGTTGCTAACATGGGGGAGGCTATACACATGTGGGGGGAAAGGTGCATGGAAAATCTCTGCACCTTCCCTTCAATTTTATTGTGACCTAAAACTGCTTTAAAAAATAAAGTCTTAAAAAAAAATGGTAGATAAATAAGGGTCCAATTGAAATAGAGATGTCTCTTATCAGTTCAAAGGAACTGCCTGAGAAAGATGGCCACAGATGTGAAAATCTAAAAAATTTACAATAGCAGCTCATGATAAAGGGGAAAAAAAAAAATGTTAAATCCCTGCCAGAACCAGAAACAAAGAATTCACCAATGCAAGTAAAAACTTTCCTATCCCTTTCTATCTTTCCTTTCTATCCCTTTCCTATCTTTCCTTCAAAGATCAAACCACAGCTAATGTGGAAAGCCTCGAATATGAAAAGAAAGTAGAAATCAACTATGTTACTCAAACTAAAAACAGGTAGCCTCTCAGGGTTTAAAAATGTAGACTTAGAGAAGGAGAAAAATGTTTTAAGAAATCATACTCTTGAATTAATTAGTGTTTAATTAGTATTCTGATGGATATTCTGTATTCTGAATTGACTCTACAATTATGAGGTTAACTGACTATCCCCTGTCTAAAACAGGATACTCAAGAGATATTTCCAATTTTCTTTCTGGGAAAGATTTTCTTCCCTACTGGAAAAAAAATGAAAGAGACAGGAAGAAACAAAGTAGATTTTTATTTAGATGGCATCACATGAGTCATATATTTAACATACCACTTACATGTGGCTTACTTTGTTGTGGTCTATCAGTCTTCCAGAAATCCATCCATATTTCTATCCAATTAATGGTCTGATAATAATACTTCTGTGAAATCACACTTTTATTCTTTTCTGCTAGCAAGGACCAGAAAACATGCATCCTCAGATAAACTTCAATCCCTACCAAAAATACCCAGAGTCAGATTAAAACAGATAATTCAACACCAGACTTCCCAACCAATTTGCCCAAAGTCTTGTAATTTCTTTTTCAGAAATGGAATTTCTGTTCTGATCTTGCTGATTTTCTGTTGAAATCCTTGCCTCACTGTCTCCTTCCAGATTAGGTAATGCCTAGGTAGGACAATAATAATTTCTTTCAAGTAGTAACGGGTTCACATGTATTTAAGACATCACTTTATGCTAAAGTTGATCTATGAAATATGGAATGGACCTTTAAAAGTCCCTGACACTGCAACCGAGGTTATATGACCTATGCACTGTTGCTAGAGTTGCAGGTCCATAGGTGTGACAATATCCTGTTGAAGAATAGGAACAATATTCCTCACATTGTTACTTGACAGCAGCAGAAGCATTAGAAGACTATCCAAAGCAATCTAAAAGTTATCCCTTTCGGGGATTCACTCAAATGGTTTGCAAAATAAAAATTCCTGACTGCAGAGGTAAGTTGCTTGGCATTTGTGGGAATGCTTTGAATTTAATGGGAAACACTAACTCTGTTAATATTATGCCAATAAAACAATAAGATAAAATTTAACTAGTTTCATAAATTAATAGTAATAGCCATGCTAATTTTCATTTTAAGGGTAGATATATTTGCTGATAATTAATAAAAGGGAAGATATTTGCATGACCAAGTGAGAATATTTATAGGTGTGTGAGACAGTAAGCATGTTGAAAATATTCTGAAAGAGAATTCTAATAAAAGTGCTTACCAGAAAACATTTTCTTGTACAGAGACTTAGATGTTCTTAACAATAACTGGTAATATTATTTGAACCCTTGGTTCAAATAATGTGAACTGTAAGGTATTATGATTTTCCATCAATATTTGGAAGATAAAAATATTAATATGGACAGCAGATCTTCAAGATAACTAAACAAAGGAAGTGTTATTATGACTGAAGGTATTACTGTGTGCTGGGAAGCTGTGTAAAATATAATGGGTTGTTCTTAAAATACTAACGTAACAAAAGCTCTCTGGGATGTACAATACGATTATACTTCATGTTATTTCTAGCTTTGTACCTGAGAAAGAATTCAGATAAACTTAGCAGAATATGGTAAATAAAAACCATATGTGGTAAAGGTATGTTCATCAATCTGTTTTTAATATCTGCATTGTGTAGACAATATGTTTAATATATCTTTTTTCAGTGACGGTTTTGTATCTGCTAATAGTTATCTTGACAGTCTTCCTGTAATTGAAAATAAGTGGTCAATAATGAAAATGCAAAGGTAGTTAAAAAAATATAATGACAAAAGAAAAAAGTTAATGATTAACTGATTTCTGTTTCATTTCCATTATATTAAAAATGCAATATTGAGGTTCATTAAAGGGAAAGTAAACAGCATGTAATAATTTATTTTTAAAATATGAAGAGTAAATTCATATTTATTGGGTTCTTTAGAGCAAAATTTGTGGGCACATGTGCATTTAAATCCCAATTTTTTTACACACTTGAACAGATCTATAATTGCTGATTGAAGAATGTTTTGGTGTGATGTGTTCCCTGTCCCCCATCCCATGCACTCATTGCATGAATTTTCACCTGTGTGAGACCTCTTTGAGAACATAATATCCAAAGATGGCTGCTATCAATTCCTTCCTCGGGGAATATGCATGTTCTTCCTCACATCAAAAGGTAGAATTTAATTCCCCATCCCTTTGAATCTAGACTGATGGTAGTAATTTGTTTGAACTATTAGAATGCAATTGAAATATTATCTGGAACATCTGAGACTAGATCATAAGAAGCCTTTTGGTTTCTTCCTGGGCCTCTTAGAATGCCTGGGATTCTGCTCCTTGGAACATGACCTGCCATATTATAAGAAGCCCAAGTCACATGGAGAGGCCATTGTAGTGTGCTGATTGACAGCTCCAGCACAGCTCCCAGCTAACAGTATCAACTGCCAGTCAGGTAGGTGAGCCTTCTTTGTTGGTTGGCCCCAGTTAATCTGTCGGAAGATTCCAGTCCCAGCTGCATGAGAGACCCTGAGAAAAAAATTGCCAGTTAACTCCAGTCAACCCATAGGACCATAGATAATAATAGACAAACCATACATAAAGTTATGGTTTCAATAAATTGAAAGCATAATAAATTGTTTCACATCACTAATACTTTGGTAGTTTGTTATGCAGCAATAGAAAATGGAAACAATTCTCAATGATCACATTGCTCAGTATCCAAGGTCTATGATTTTTCCTCCAAACACTAACAAACTGATATAAAATTGAGGTAGTGTTTTGGTCAAACAATCATGACATACATGATAGGTTTACCCCTATTTAATTGTGAGCAGATGATGCTGCTTTCCTGATTTTACGAATCAGAGTGACAAACACACAAAATCATGTTTTTCAGTTTATAAATATTTTAGGGAGGAATTAAAATTATATTAATTAATAAATTGTTTCTCCTCATGAATCAAGAACCCATACTGAGCTAGATGTTAGGTTGCTAGTGTGGAGGCCTGAGCTGTTAGCATTTAGGTCTTAAGACACCAATCTATTTTAGAACACATAGCAAAGGAGGTAACTGATTCTCATTGTTTTTTCAAGTGTCTGGACAAATAGACTTGTTCATGCTTACAACTTAAAATATTTCCTATACCAATGATCCTGAAGAAAGATACATGTTTTGCTTCATTTTATAAATTTTATTTGAATTTGGGGTTATGTTTAATTATTCCAGAAAAATTGCCAAGAGAATACTATTTTCCTTTTATGGTGAGACTTTTTACTGTTACATTTTTTGAAATTCTGTATCTGAATTTTGAGAAAACTAAATTTTAAACCCTTCCTAATTTCTTACCTTTTCTTTTCCTCCTTCCTTTGTTCCTTTTCTTCCTCCCTTCATCCATTTCTCATTTTCTGATTTGTTATCATCTATTTATATTTCATCTTCTAGAAAGATGACATAACTAAAGCAAGGCACTAGGATTCAGGTGACCACATTTCTAATCTAAATTCCACAAGTAACCAGATATGTAATTTTGGTTCACAATCTAGAGGCCTAAATTAATCCCTTTGAAACCTCGGGGGATTAAAATAGATTACTTTTGCTGCTTTAAATTACACAATCAAAAACATGTAATACAAGGCAATTATAAGGTAAACATCAAAAGCTAATTTGGACAAGATATTTAAAAAGTGTATCAGACACTTAGTATGAGTTACTTACTGCAATGAATTGAAGTCAGAATGAAAAGGCAAATTATTTTAGGCTATCTAGTTATCATAATATAATGAAATAAAGCATAAAATTTCTCTGTGGAAATAAACTCATTTTTCTTCATTGACTTCTAGGAGAAATAAACATGATTCCCATGTACAAGGGATATTGGGGAATATAACTGAACCTGTATTCTGTTACAATATTAAGGGACCCACCTCTACTCCCATAGCACCACAGACATATCACAATCCCTGCATATACCAACTTGTGTATTTATATATTTTAACAATTTATGTGTTTATTTGTCTAATGAAACTGAAATTTCTTAGGGCCATCTGACCTTGAGTTGTTTGACTTCTTATTTTCAGCCCCTATACAGTATATGGGGCATTCAATAGGCCCTCAATATGTTTTTGTAGAATAAAGAGGTACTGAATCAATCTTCAAATGGATATTTCTTGTCTCATCACATAAAAGACACCAAAGCCATATAATTAGGTTATAATTTAGGAAAGCCATGTCTGTATAACTCTGATAATACAGTTAGGTAAGTAGCTTTGTGTTGACCTAACAATATTGTAAAGATCCTAGCACAAAACAAAGAAAAAGATGCCCCTTAAGGAGCATTTTCTTCATTATGAATATTCCATGAGAGTTTATGACAAGGACCAGTTTTTGGTCAGTCCAATATGATTAACACTAGTAATTGGAGTACCATATTTTACATGATTGACTATAAATATGGTTCAAAATAAGATTTCATGCCAGTTTAGAAGTCTGACGTACACTATCTCTCAAGTAGATGCCTGTCCTTTTCTTTATCGGGTTGGATCAGAAGAGTTCGTGAAGCAGATTTTCCTAGAAGGTAGTTTAAAACTGTCCCAAGCACTTAAAGAAATAGTGGATTAAGATAAGTTTGAATGGGGAGCAGAAAATTGGGAGTAGATGTCATCAATTGGCCACAGCTTGCTACCCTGTAACTTCCATAGAAAACCTAATTACGATAAGGCCTACGAAGATAAAAGGAATCGTGGATCACTACATCAAAAATAATGATGTATTGTATGGTGACTAACATAACATAATAAAATAAAAAAAATAAAAAACATAAAAACGACAACCCTTCCTCTCTGTCACTCCCACCTCTAGTCACTGAAAAAGCTGATGATACACAGGTGAAATTATTCAATATTTTAAGTCAAAGAATGTTGGCAAATTTTAAAGGTATTAACTATGATTTTGATGATGCCATGTGAATATTTCAGGTGGTGCTTAATCTATTCAGCTACTTTTCAGGGAGAAATATTTTATAACAATGGGATCTTCCAATTCTAGATTTCCTATGGATGTAGCATTGGCAGGATTCTGACATTTAAGTTTCTAAAAATTATTTTCAGCTAATGGATTTTTGGAATGTGGATATAAAGTTTAGAAGCTGCCAAATGGTTCTAGACATCTGCTGGCTCTCTGTGCTCATTAGTGGAGTAAACAACCCTCTTGTAGATAATGTATAGAATATAAAACCAGGCCGACTTGTCAGCAAGTTTCTTCAGGCTTGAGAAGAATATATTCTGTTATTTAAACCAAATATTTCAGAATTGACTTTTAACAATAACTGAAATTAGTATATTTGTCTTTATCCTTATCCCTGGTTACTCCAAGATTGGATGTAAACAAAATATTAGATTTTACACATAGAAAACTTCATATTATTAATGTCTTGGTTATTGTAGACATCTTGAAAAAGCATGAATGGAAGTTTAAAAGGTCAGATTTTTTACTCTGTGTGGCATCTCAGGCAAGAAGCTTAATTATTGGTAAGTTTAGTAAAAAAAAGATAAACCCGTTGGGATCATAAAATGCAATATTTTGCTTTTGAATCTTTAGGTTGTGTGATCTCACAGCAATTTTTATTAATATTACCAAGTTAGGACAAGCTTAACTCATAAAGATAATAACGTAGAGTATTTGTCCCTAGAATGAAGGAAAATATAATCTTTATGGTACATTTGAAAAAGAGGTAATTGAATGGCATAAAGATGAAAAGAACGATAATTCATGAGTGATGAGATTAGGATCAGGTGAGGTGAGCGTCAATAACAGACTGGGATGCGTTAGGGAGAAGGTTTTCAATGATTCAGGAAAGTGAATACTGGCAAT